>NC_041231.1:3969087-4012903 GCF_002837175.3 Physeter macrocephalus | reverse complement strand
GCGGGCCTCTCACCGCTGTGGCCTCTCCCGTTGCGGAGCACAGGCTCCGGACGCGCAGGCTCAGCGGCCACGGCTCACGGGCCCAGCCGCTCCGCGGCACGTGGGATCTTCCCGGACCGGGGCGCGAGCCCGCGTCCCCCGCCTCGGCAGGCGGACTCTCAGCCACTGCGCCACCAGGGAAGCCCTGATTTATTTTTTAAATTATTTTTTTGAATTGTGGCAAAATACACACAACATACAACTTGCCACCTTAACCACTTGCAAGTGAGACTTCAGCAGCGCTAAGCACATTCACATTGTTGTGCGACCATCACCCCCGTCCACCTCCAGAACTTCTTCATCCTCCCAAACGGACACTCTGTCCCCGTGAAACACTCGCTCCCCTCCCCTCCCCCAGCCCCGGGCCCCACCGTCTACTTCCTGTCTCTGTGGATGGGACTCCTCCAGGGACCTCATGGGGGTGGAGTCAGACAGCATTTGTCCCTCTGTGTCTGGCTTATTTCACTGAGTGTAGTGTCCCCAGGGGCCCTCCTATTGTAGCCTGTAGCAGGATCTCCTTCCTTTTTTAAGGCTGAGTAATGTTCGACTCTGTGGACGGACCACACTTTGTGGACGCGCTCATCCGCGGCCGGATACTGAGTTGCCTCCACCTCTTGGTGGCGGTAGCACCGCTGCGAACACAGGCGTGCGAGGGGCCGACGTTCTGTAACGAGCAGGCCGGCGTGATCTAAGGTCACGCAAGAAACACGGAGGGTCCCAGCAGCAGCCTTGCAGCCCCCAGTGTGGGCCCAGCTGGAGCTCCTGGGGCTCAGCCTGCAAGGGCTGCGTGGGTGTCGGAGACCCCGGCCCACGATGTGCTCAGCCCTGCCGGAAGCGCCTTGCCAGATGTTGCTAGGCGTCCCAGAGGAGTGGGAGCACAGCCACTGGCAGAGGGTCGGGTCCCTCGGGGGGGCCATGGCCTGAGACGTCTTGCCGGTTTGGGAAGAGTCCCTGGGGACCCCTGCCTTGTGAAGGCGCTGCCAGAGGGCTCGGGGCGGGCAGCCGGGCGGGGCAGCGTCGGCCACCAACGGTCTTGGGACAGGCTTTAGGGTCCCCGAAAGCCCCAGGTTCTGCTCTCAGATCAGCAGGGGACCTCGGCCTGAGGCCGGGGCTGAAGGCGGCTGAGGCCGAGAGCTGGCCAGCGTGTGAGGGGCTGTGAACAGCCCCGTGTGTCCTCGGAGCCGCCCCGGGCCCGGCTGCTCTCCGTGCCAGGCTGGGCTGGCCTGGGCAGACCGCGCTGCTTTCTCTCCTACGAGGCCCAGCATCCTCCAGCCCCCGCTGACCCACCCCCGCTCCTAGAGCTCTGGTTTCCGCTCTAACCCTCCAGGGCGTCCTTCCTCAGTTTCCACAGCCCAGTCAGCGGGGAGGGGGTGGGGGTGCAAGCCCTCTCGCTGGACGCTTCCTCCACTACTTGTCCTTGGGTTGGAATTTCTAAACTCTCTGAGCCGTGACGCCGAGGGGAGGGGGCAGGGGGGCCGGCGAGGCCTGCAGGGGCTTCTCAGTGCAGACGGGGTGATCTGGCCCCATCCCCTCTGGTCCCGGCGTCGGGCCACCCCCACCGGGCTGGGCTGGTGTAATCCTCGCAGCTTCCTGGAGGGCAACCGGGACATACGTGTCCCGGGGGTGGGGGACACCCCTGCCCCAGGGACAGAGGACTTCCAGGCCCTGGAGACCCAGAGTCGTGGTGTCCAAGCAGAGGTGTGAGCCCCCTGCTCTCTGCCCCAGCGGGGGTCTAGAACTTGGGCTCAAGCCTCTCAAGGACTCACCTGAGGCAGGCTCCCTGCTGCCCCTCCGTTCTGACCCCCATCTCCCCTTCACACTGCTGTGTTACGACCTGTGAATGGTCGGTCCCCCGAATCGCAGTGTGCTCTGGAGGGAGGGGCCCCATAAACACAGTGCAGTAAACGGGTGAGAGAAGGTGAACGAGTGAAGGTGAGCACAGGTGAGCGCGGGGGAGCGAGCCGTGTCTGAGGAGCGGTGAACCAGCCGCAGGCACGCGGCCCTGGCTTTCCTGCAGAGCCTCCTGGTTCCAGTGGGCCTGTCGGCCACGGAAGCTATGGCAGGAGTGTCTCCCGGCCAGGTCTGCCCGCCCCGGGTGATGGGGGCCCCCCGGAACTGACCTGTGGTAGCACAGGCTGGCTGAGGTGATGGCGGACGGCAAGGGGGGTAGACGGTGGCCAGCTCCCTTGCTGTGTGGCCTTCCATGGCCTGTCCCCCGTTAGGGTGCCTGCGGCTGCTTTGCACGGGACCACCCCCTCCCGGCCCGTGCACCTGGAGAACGGTGTGCACCCCTGAGGGTCCCGGGCCTGGGAGAGCCCGTGGAGGCCCCCAGCGTCAGAGGCCAGGGAGCTGGAGCCCCCGGGGATGTGGCTCCAGGCCTCTCTCCCAGGCTGCTGGGCTCGTGGCCGCAACCCTCCCGTCTCTGCTCCCGACTTCACGGCCGTGTCCCCTGCGTGGCCTCTGCTTCTCAGATCTCACGGGGACCCTTGCCGTTGGAGTTGGAGCCCGGGATGAAGGCCCCTCAAGGTCCTCAACTTAATTACACCTGTGAAGATCCTTTTCCCAAATACACATACTCACAGCTTCTGGGGGCTGGGGCGTGGGGCATGTATTTTGGGGGCCACCATTCACTGGCTTCACCTCAGGACTCACAGCCCAGACAGCACGGTCCCCGGGGCGGGCAGGGCAGGTAATCCATCCAATCCAACCACCAGGCAGGATGGGAGGGAAACCCACCCTGGGGGCTCGGCCCCTCGGGCAGCGAGCCTTCACATTCTGAGGACCTGCAGGCTCTGCCCCGAGCAGCTCAGGGTATCGCCCACCGGTGCCCTGGCCCATGCATGCGCCTGAGCCCGGGCCAGGCAGGGTCCGCCTGACTCCCAGGTGGGGTATCCTGGCAGCCCCCCGAGGCTGGCGCGTGGTGAGCACAGAGATCCACCCCAAGCCGGGCCCTGAGCTGGGTCTGACTCGGGAGGATCCACCCTCTAGGAGAACATCCCACGCAGCCTGGTGGGAATAGAGGCCCCCGCTGCCCCGAGGCCTGACCCCGCCAGGTCACCGTCACAGCTCCCCTGGGCCGCTGGGCACTTTCCGCCAAGTCCCCGGGCCCCGCCCCTTTGGGACAGAGACCCTGGGCCGTGGAGCTGTGACAGGTCACTAAGGTCCTTCAAGCACTGGAGACGGAGCCACGTCCCCCGCTCAGCCCCGGCCCCCCTTCACTTCTGCATCTGCAGAGTAAATCCCCGACGGGCGTACCCACAGCCTCTGGGAGCCAGCAGGCCCTGCTCTGGAGAGGGGAGAAGCACGGTCCCCGGAGACCCTCAGATGCCCGTTCTCCAGCCCCCTCTCCAGCCCCCAGACCAGACCCAGGGGCTGAGCATCCCTGGGACTTCCTGGCCATCCGGGAGGACACTGTCCGTGCCTGGTGGCTCTGCCTGTCTAAGCCCTCCCAGCCAGGTGTCTCAGGCCCCGCAGTGCAACAGAGGCTCTGTGCACGGCCCACCTTCCCACCCGGCCCGCGTGCTGACCCGGCGCCACCCCTGCCCGCCCTGTCGTTGTGCTGGGGGGAGGGGCGTCTGTGGGGACCAGTGCTCATGCCTGGCACCTGCCCTCTGAGCACACGTCCCCTCCCAGAGGCCCTGTGACTCTGTGCTTCTGAAATCGCCGACCTGCCCCACACCACCCCGGTCCAAATTCTGCATAGAGCTTGTGGCCAGCCGACACTGTCCTGTGCGATCACCGGTTTGTGGGCTGTCCCCTGCCCCCAGCATCAGAGCCACGAGGGCGAGGTCTGCTTTGCTCTGTGCTGTGTCCCCAGTGCGGGAACACGCTGGGCCCAGAGCAGGCCCTTGGCCGAAACCCTGAATGAAGGAAGCAGAGACTCACCCACACGCCTTCCCCACTTAGCCTCGAAGGGGCCCGCAGGGGCGGCCGTCGGTGTCCTCACGATGTAGGACCGAGTCTGCCCCCACGGGCAGCCCTGAGCGGGGCTGACCGCTGGCACCCCCAGTCCTGCAGCCTGCCATCTGGGGAAACCTCGGCTGCGCTCGGAGCACCTCTGTGGGCCGTCTGTGCCCGGGTTGGGGGTGTTTCGGCCTTGGGCTGGGAGGGTCTCCGGGGGGGCAGTTCCCGGGGACGAATGGCCGAGTCCTTGCAGCCAGCACTCCTAGCGGCCAGGGGCAGGGGGAGAGGGCGTGGTCCTTGAGGGACCCAGTTGGCACCCCGCAGGCCGCCACGCAGGCCTACTGCGGCCGCGGGGGTCCAGCTTCTCAGGACCTCTATCCACTTGCACGTAGCCCCCAAGTGCGGCCCTGCTGCCCCCTCGACAGCTGCCCCCAGGACCCTTCCAGCTACCCTTTCAAACCACTTCCGGCCCACCATCCTGCTGGTCCCCACGGGAGGGGCTGGCCCTCAGTGTCCCAGCCCCCTCCACGTGGCAGGCAGCCCTCACTTCTCTGTCTCTGGGTGCCCCGTGCCCATGCCAGCCGGACCTGGCCCCGGGGTGGGGGTGCCTCAGGTGCACCTGCCCCGATGCTCTGTGTGCACCCGGGCCCTGAGGCCAAGTCACCCGTGAGCACGCGCTGCCCAGAGCTGCCCAATGGGGAGGGGCACAAGCCCGGGCTGTGCGGACACCGCCCAGCCATACAGGAGGGGGTTAGGACGTCCCGAGCCTTCCCTCCCACAGACAGGCACTCCCTGGCCCGGGTTCTGGCCACGACCACGGACGGTGGTCACTTCCTGGCCCAGCTGGCCTGCAGGTGGACACGGCTGCAGGTGTGGGGCGCAGGGAAGGGGCGAGGGGAACATGCTGGACCCTCGGCTCTGGCCTCTGCTGGACAGGATAGCCAAGCTGGGGCAGCGGAGAGAGCCCCTCCCGCTTCCCCTATCAGGCCCAGGGGGCCCCTCGCAGGTGTGGCCCACAGATAAGCAGATTAGCGCTGTGTGCACCAGTGCGTGAAATCAGCGAAGTCAGCCTTATCACGCGGGGATGTTGTCTCAGGTGGAGCTGGACAGGCCCAGGTGAGGAGGGCGTTCCCTGCCCCACCCCGTGGCTGGGAGGTGGCGGGGGTCAGGAGCCTGGGCCATGGTCCGCGCCAGAGGGCCAGGGTGTGGAGGACAGCAGGGGCCCGCTGCTTGGTGTTCCGGCCTGGTCTCCAACGGGCCAGCCAAGCCCAGCACAGAAACATTTTAAAGTAACCATTAGAGGGACTTCTCTGGTGGTCCAGTGGTTAAAACTTTGCCTTCCAATGCAGGGGGTGTGGGTTTGATCCCTGGTCGGGGAACTAAGATCCCACATGCCATGGGGCAAATAAGCCCGCACACTACAACTAGAGAGAAGCCTGAGCGCCACAAGGAAAAGACTGCATGCCATAACAAAAAGATCCCATGTGCTGCAACTAAGACCCAATGCAGCCAAAAAAAAAAAAAAAAAAAAAAAGGAAAATAAATAAATAAAAATAAAACTAAAAAATCATTAAGAAAACACAATGAGTGGGCTTCCCTGGTGGCGCAGTGGTTGGGAGTCCGCCTGCCGATGCAGGGGGCGTGGGTTCGTGCCCCGGTCCGGGAGGATCCTGCGTGCCGCGGAGCGGCTGGGCCCGTGGGCCGTGGCCGCTGGGCCTGTGCGTCCGGAGCCTGTGCTCCGCGGTGGGGAGAGGCCGCAGCGGTGAGAGGCCCGCGTACCACAAAAAAAAAAAAAAAAAAAAAAAAAGAAAACACAATGAGTTAAAACTCTATTTTAAAAAAGTATGTCTACAAAAAGGCTTGCACAAAAATGTTAATGGCAGCATTATTGATAATTATAAAAGACTGGAAATGACTAAAATATTCATCAAGAGGTGGGTGAAATAAACAAATTGTAATTTATCTGTGCAACGTGATATCATGCAAGACTGAAAAGAGGGCTTCCCTGGTGGCGCAGTGGTTAAGAATCTGCCTGCCAATGCAGTGGACATGGGTTCAAGCCCTGGTCCGGGAAGATCCCACGTGTCGTGGAGCAACAAAACCCGTGTGCCACAACTACTGAAGCCTGTGCGCCTAGAGCCCGTGCTCCACAACAAGAGAAGCTACCGCAGCGAGAAGCCCACATACTGCAACAAAGAGTAGCCCCCAGCTCAACGCAACTAAAGAAAGCCCACGTGCAGCAACGGAGACCCAATGCAGCCAAAAATAAATAAATAAATAAATAAATTAGTTTAAAAAAAGAAAGACTGAAAAGAAACGAACTATGGGTACACACCACAGCACAGGTGAATCTCAGAAATATCCAGACACAAGGGGTTAATCCTTATAATTCCATCTGTATGACATTCCAGAACAGACATGAATAAGGTACAGGGACAAAACTCAGAGCAGTGGTTGCCTGCATCAGGAATAAGGGTGGGGTTGACTGGAAAGAAAGGGGCACGAAGTAATTTTTTGAGGTTATGGAAATGTATCTTGATCGTGATGCTGGTTCCGTGAGTGTAAACATTTGCTAAAACTCACTGACTATTGACTTGAAGTGAATTAATCCTATAGTGTGTGAATTATATCTCAATAAAGTTTACTCTAAAAGAAAAGAAGGGGGCTTCCCTGGTGGCGCAGTGGTTGCGCGTCCGCCTGCCGAAGCAGGGGAGCCGGGTTCGCGTCCCGGTCTGGGAGGATCCCGCATGCCGCGGAGTGGCTGGGCCCGTGGGCCATGGCCGCCGGGCCTGCGCGTGCGGAGCCTGTGCTCCGCGACGGGAGAGGCCACAGCAGAGGGAGGCCCGCATACCACAAAAAAAAAAAAAAAAAAAAAAAGAAAAAGAAAAAACTGATTAACTGAAAAGAAATCAGGAAGGGGAACAAAGAACAGGTGGATAAAACACAAAACAAATTTCAAGATGATAGTCTTAAACCCAACCATGCCAATCACATAACTGGATTGAAGATATGATAAAAGAAAACATTTTGAGCTGAAGCAAGATGTCAGTTTTGCTCATTTATTTAGCTATTTGAGAACCTCTCCTTTTCATTGGACAAAGGTCACAAAGACAGACAAAATCCTTGCTCTCATGGGAATTAAAGTTTAGCAGGATCATCATTTTCTGGTTCTATAGTCTCATTAATCAGTGTATAATTGCAAAAGGCACATAATTCTGTGGGAATATTCATCTTGGGGAGGTGAGCCTGCCTGGAGCAGAGAACAGCCAGAGACAGTGCCCCTAAACAGGTGATGGAGGTCAGCGGGGAATGGATGGGGGTCCAGAAACAGGTGTCAGACACAGGTGTTCAGAAGCGTGTGCAGCCTGGAGTGGGAGTGAACGGGCCTTCTGAACACTAAGTCTAAGGATTAGAAAGAATATTTCCCACATACTTTTCCTGGAAACTAAAAGGACTTGAAGACATACTTTGAGATCATACAATCAAGATACAATCTCAGTAGCATGCTCAAGAACGGGAAAGTCTTGACCTAAGAAGCCTGGTGAGAGCCCTGGAACTGTCTGGTTTAGGGGCTGCTCCAGGTGGCTGCGTGCTGTGGCAATAGCCCTGAGTGCAAAGATCAGAAGTAACTCTTGCAGGACAGACACAGGGGTGAAATTGCTATTACAATCCAGAGTGAACATTCCAGAACAAGGCCTGGAAGAATGGAAGGGTGGTGGTTTCTCTGCCATCCACAGTGGTGACTCAGTATTGCTGATAGAAAAAGATAGTCTCTATGGTAACATTACTCAGTGAATATCCACAGGGCAAAAAAGGCAAAGTAAACATGAGCCAAATGGCATGAGAAGGGCAGGCCAAAGAAAGAGGCAGGGGATGCATCCAACAGGGTGGCTGGAGAGCCCACTCTTATCTATGGGAATAAAGGCACATCCAACTTCCCCTGAACACAAAGCTGGAAGTGGGGTGAAAAAGGAAGAAAAATACTTACAGGCTGACTACATGTTTATAAGAGACATATCTAAAAATCATGCATCAGAAGAGTCAGAGGGGAAAGGCAACACCTTCCGCCAGAGTGTCAGTGGAGGTTGTGCAGGGGAGCACTAATGAGGAACACCTGCCCCCCCCGGCCAGGGAGGCCTCATGGGGAGCCAGGACTCCCACCCCACCCAGCAGTGATGAGAAGGCCTCTTGGGTGTCAACAGAGGGTTGGACCCCCATCTGGTGCTCCCCTTCCCTTGGTAAATCTGCGCTAGAGAAAGCCAACTAAACAGGCTTAAATAAGGTCCAGAATCTCATGACAATACCCAAAATGTCCAAGTTTCAATAAAAATATTGCTCATCATGACAAGAAGCAGGAAGATCTCGAACTGAATGAAAAAGGACAATCAACAGAGGCCAACGCTGATGACACAGATGTTAGATTATCTAGCAAAGAGTTTAAAGCAGCTGCCAAAAAATGTTTCAGTTATGAACACATCGAAATGAATAAAAAATATAAAGTGCCAGCAAAGGAAGAGAAAATATAAAGGAGAACCCATGGAAATTTTGGAACTGAAAATTACAATAAATGAAATAAAAACCAAACCAACGAAGAAAAATCTCTCAATGGATGTGCTCACCAGCAAAATGGAGGGAAAGAATCACTGTGCTGGATTGTAGAACAATGGAAATTATCCGATCTGATAAACAGAAAATAAATGGGGAAAAAAATGAACAGAGACTCAGAAATCTGTGGGATTATAACAAAATATCTAACATCTGTGCCACTGGGGACCTGGAAAAAGTACTCAAAGAAATAATGTTTTAAAACGTCCCAAATTTGGCAAAAGACCCACAGATTGAAAAAGCTGAGTGAATCTTAAACAGGTTAAACCCAAAGAAAGCCATACCAAGACATATCATAGTCAAACTTCTGAAACCTAAAGGCAAGAAAATTTTAAAAATGAAAGCAATGAGAGAAACAGCACTTTACCTTTAGGGGTAAACCAATTTGAATGACAGCTGATTTCTCATTAGAAATCATGAAGGCCAAAAAAGCATGACGTCTTCCATGTGTTGAAAGAAAAGGACTGCCAACCCAGAATGCTTAACCCAGTGGAAATATCCTCCAGAAAGGAAGGGGAAGGCAAGCCATTCTCAGGTGAAGGAAAAGTTAGAGAATCTGTCACCATAAAATATACCCTAAAAGCTGCAAAATATGTGAACTGAAAACTGATATAACTGAAAGGGGAAATATATAAATTTACAATTACAGCTGGAGATGTCAACCCCTGTCTCTCAACAACTGATAGAACAACTAGACAGAAAATCAACAAGGATGTAGAAGAACTTAATACTATCAACCAACAGGATCTAATCAATATTTACAGAACACTCCACCCAACAGTAGCAGAATGCACACACTTTTCAAGTGCCCACAGAAAATATACCAAGATGGACCATATCCTGGGACATAAAACAAATCTCAACAGATTTAACATAACTGAAACCACACAGAGTTTGTTCTCTGACAACAATAGAATCAAATTAGAAACCAGTAACCGAAAGTTAACAAGAAGATCTCCAAATACTCAGAAACATAGTTCTAAATAATCCATGGACCAGTGAGGGAGTCTTGAGGGAAACACAAAGATACACTGAACTGAATAGAAATGAAAACTCAACATATCAAAAATTGAGGGACAAAGCTAAAGCAGTGCTGGGGAAATTTTATATCAGTAAAGGCGTATTCTAGGAAAGAGGAAAGGTCTCATATCAGTACACTAAGCTCCCACCTCAAGAACCTAGGAAAAGAAGAGAAAAATGGACTCAAAGCAGAAGGAAGGAAAAAGCAAAGACAACAGCAGAAACCAGCGAAATTGAAAACAAGAAAATGGGAAAGAAATGAATGAATTTTAACTCATTCAAATGAAAGAAATGAAATGAAAGAAAGAAAAATATCAATAAAATTGACAAAACTCTAGAAAGGCTGAAAAGAAAAAAGAGAGAAGACCCAAGTTACCAATATCAGGAATGAAACAGGGGATATCACTACAGAACCCACAGTCGTCAAAAGGGTAACGAGCAAATGCTAGGAACAACTCTACACACAGAAACTTGACAACTTAGATGAAATAAACCAATTCCTCAAAAAGCACAAACTACCACATCTCGCTCAATATAGATAATTTGTGTAGCCTTATAACTATTAAGGAAATTAGATTCATAATTTTAAACTCCAAAAGGAGAATCCAGGCTCAGATGGTTTCAGTGAAGAATTCTATCAAACTTTTAAAGAAGAATTAACACCAAGTCTGCACAATTTCTTCCAGAAAGGAGAAGAGGAGGGGACGCATCCCAATTCATTTTATGAAGCTAGTATTACCCAGATACCATAATTATAGAGACAGTACAAAAAAATTAAAAGCCAAAACCAACAACTACAGGTTAACATCTTTCGTAAATATAGATACAAAAATGTTTTACAAAGTAACGGCACACAGAGTTCATCAGTACATAAAGACAATTATATATTTTCACCAAGTGGGGTCCATTCCAGGGATGCAGGCTGCTTCAATATTCAAAAATTAATGAAATCAACTATATTAACAGGCCAAAGAGGAAAAATCACATGAGCATACCAATTAATGCAGAAAAAGCACTTCACATGACGAACGAAGTTCAACATCCATTCATGATAAAAGCTGTCAGAGAAACAGGAATAGAGGGAGGTCCTCAGCTGGATGAAGACCATCTAGAAAAAACCCTACTGCTAACATTGAACTTCCTTGGGAGAGATGAGTGCTGGAAACCAGGCAAGGATGCCCACTCTCACCACTCTTATCCAACAGGCCTGGAAGTTCTAGTCAGTGCCGTAAGGTAAGAAAAGGAAATAAAGAGCATCCAGTTTGGAAGAAATGAAGCTGTCCCTATTTGCAAATGACACAATTGTCTACACAGAAAATTCCAGATAATCTGTTAAAAAAATCTAAGAATAAGCCAATTCTGCAAGCTTCAAGGATACAAGATAAACATACACCCATGAGCTGTATTTCTGTATCTTACCAATCACCACGTGGTCACTGACCATTGTATTAAGAATATAATACTATTTGCGATTGCTCAAATGAATTGAAAAACTTAGGTATAGATCTAACAAGGCATATATAGGACTTGTGTGCCCCAAACTGCAAAACACTGATGAAAGGAATCAAAGAGGATCTGAACAGATGGAAGTGTCACCGACCTCAGGTTTGTCTGCTTGTCAGCTCAAGAATCCAATACTGAGAGACAAGTGTTGGCTAAAAGGAAGGTAGCTTTATTGAGGAAGCCAGCAGTCCTGGGGAGAATATGGACTCGTGTCCCAAAGCACCAACTCCTCAGCTGCTGATCAGAGGGCAAGAGCTTTTAAAGGGGAGTTTCAGGGTTGTATAGGCAGAGGGAGGGGCTAAATGCAGAAACAGCAGAGTCAGCTCTGGCGGTCATTTTGAAACTGGTCTGCAGTGGTCTGATCAGCGTCATCTTGATTGCTTTAAGTACAGTTAATCTTCACCTCCAGGGTCGGTTTTTTCCCATTTCCTTGAGGCCAGTTCTTGGAATTGTGCAAGATGGAGCAGCTTATGTCATGGCTACAGTCTGGTCACCATGCAGTCGGCTTTTTCCATTCATTGCCAGTTTCTGTATCTGCAAAACAGCTCAAAGGTTATGGCTCAGTATATTATCTATAGCCCTGGAGGAGGAACTAAAGGTCCTTGGCTTTGTTTAATGGCTAAACTATTATTATTTCACCTTGTTTGACTGCTTTCCTTTGTTTTTTCATTTTCTCACTTCTCTGATTAAATTTATTCTTTGGAACTCAGGGAAAACCTAGGAAGCTAGTTTTCTATAAACAAGAGGCAGACGGAGGACAGGGCAGGGTCTGTCCCAGGAAGGCCCCACAGGGTCCCACTCGCTTAAAGACATACCATGCTCATGCACTGGAGGACTTGACATAGTAAAAATGTCAATTCTCCTCAAGTTAACATACAAGTACAATACAATTCCTATCAAAATCCCAGCAAGAATTTTTGTAGATATAGACAAGATTATTCAAAAATTCATATGGAAACATGAAGGAACTAGAGTAGGCAAAGTAACTGTGAATAAGAAGAAATTGGGAGACATCAATGTACCTGATTCCAGGACTTCTTATGTAGCCGGATAACCAAAACTATGTGGTATAGGTAGAGGGGTAGAGATAGATCAGTGGGACAGAAAAGAGACCCCAGAAACAGACCCACACAAATATGCCCAAAGGTGCCAAAGCAATTCAGTGGATGAAGGGTTGTTTTTTCCACAAGTTGCTGGAGGCATTGGACATCCACAGAAAAAAAAAAGAAAAAGAAAAAGAATATGGACCTAACTCACACGTTATGCAAAAATTAGCTCAAGATGGATCACACACTTAAAGGTAAAATGCAAAACTCTAAAACTTGTAGGAAAAATGGGAGAAAATCTTCAGGATTTAGGATTAGGCAAAGAGTTCTTAGTCTTGACACTAAAAGCATGATCCATAGAAGGAAATAAAAGGTAAATTTGACTTTATCAAAATTAAAAACTTCTGCTCTGTGAAAGACCCTGTTGCGGGATAAACAGAGAAGGTACTGACTGGGGAACGTATTTGCAAACCACACATTCACCAAAGGATTAGTATCTAGAATATATAACAAACTCTCAACATAGCACCATTAAAAACCAAACAATCCAATTAGAAAATGGGTAAAAGACATGAAGAGTCACTTCTCTGAAGAGGACATAGAGAAGGCAAATAAGCA
Organism: Physeter macrocephalus; assembly: GCF_002837175.3. Classification (NCBI taxonomy): domain Eukaryota; kingdom Metazoa; phylum Chordata; class Mammalia; order Artiodactyla; family Physeteridae; genus Physeter; species Physeter macrocephalus. The sequence goes on along the minus strand of NC_041231.1, from coordinate 4,000,169 downwards.
CACGAGAAGAAGCTCAACATCATTAGCCTGGAGGGAAATGTAAATTAAAACCACAAGGAGAGGGCTTCCCTGGTGGCGCAGGGGTTGAGAGTCCGCCTGCCGATGCAGGGGACACGGGTTCGGGCCCCGGTCCGGGAAGATCCCATACGCCGTGGAGCGGCTGGGCCCGTGGGCCGTGGCCGCTGAGCCTGCGCGTCCGGAGCCTGCGCTCCACAATGGGAGAGGCCACAGCAGTGAGAGGCCCTTGTACCGCCAAAAAAAAAAAAAAAATCCACAAGGAGATATCATGACATACTTGTCAGGATGGCTAAGAGAACCACAATACCAGATGTTGGTGAGGATGTGGAGAAAGTGGCTCACTCATTCATTGCTGATGGGAATGCAAAATCATACAACACTCTAATAATAATAACAGTTTGTCGAGTTCTTAAAAATCTAAACACGCAACTATTGTACAGCGCAGCAATTGCACGAAGGCATTTATTTATCCCGGAGAAATAAGAACTGATGTTTACACCAAAGCCCATGTACACATCTTCACAGCAGCATCATTCGTAAGAGCCAAAACCTGGACACAACCCAGATGTCGTTCAACAGGTGAATAGATGAACAAGCTGTGGTCCATCCACGCGCTGGGATCTCACTCAGCAGTAAAAAGCAGTGAACACAAAACAATCTGAGTGAATCCCCAGAGAATTATGCTGAGTGAAAAAAGTCAGCCCCCAAAGGTTATATACAGTTCCTGAAACAACAAAATTATGGAACTAGAGAACAGATTTGTGGTTGTCAGGGGTTAACTAGGTGGTGAGAGTGAGAGAAAAGGCAAGAGGCAGGATCCTGGTGGGGCTGGAAATGCTCTTTGTCTCGGCTGTATCAATGCCAACATCCTGGTTGAGATGTCCCACTATTGTTTTGTAAGATGTCACCATTGGGGGAGGCTGGGTAAAGGGTACCTGGAATCTTTCTGGATTATTTCTTAGCGCTTCATGAGAATCTACAATTATCTCAAAATAAAAAGCTTCATTGAAAAAAACCCCATAGCATCAAAATATGTTAAACTGTCTTTTCAGCAAATGGTGCTGAAGTAATTGAACATCCACATGCAAAAAAATGAAAGAAAGAAACCCAATCCATACATCACACCTCACACACAAATTAACTCAAAATGGATGAGGATCTAAATGTAGAACCTAAAATTATAAGACTTCCAGAGGAAAACAAGAGAAAATCTTGGTGACACTGGTGTAGGCAAAATTTCTTAGCTATGACACCAAAAGCAAGACCCATAAGAGAAGAAATTGATAAATTGGGTCTCACCACAATTAAAAACTTTTGCTCTTTGAAAGACCCTCTGAAAAGTGAAAAGATCAGCCATATGGACTGGGAGAAAATGTTGACAAATCACATGTCTGATAAAGGACTTGTATTCGGAATACACAAAGGTTTTTCAAGACTCAACAATAAGAAAGCAAACAATTCAATTTAAAAATTGGCAAAAGTGTTGACGGTCACCTCAGCTAAGAAGACACACGGATGAAAGGCAAAGAAGGACATAAAACATCCTCAACATCAAAAGCTGTTAGAGAAATTCAAATTAAAGCTACAAGGAGACTCACTATGAATCTGTCAGAATGGAGAGGGCACAGGGTGGCCAGGCTACCACATGGCTGGCAGAATCAGGACAGCACAGCCGTGCTGGAATATGGTCCAGCAGTTTATTATAAGTTAGACGTACTCTTACCGTAGGGTCTAGTCACCCATGCCTGGGTGGTGGTTGTTAGACACAGCAGTATGCGTTCATCAGAACTCCCAGAACTCTGCACCAACAAGAGAGAATTTTACTGTGTATAAATTACATCTTAATAAAAAATACACAGAGAGTTGATGTCAAAAAGAGCACAGAGGAATTGCGAAGAGGTGGTTGTAGTCTCCCACCCCATGACAGGTGCAAGATGGACGGATAGACAGACGTAGAGGCAAGATTTGAATTATGTGATTAATAAGATTTATTTATTCATACATTTCTAACTTTATTCCCTAATACAGATGACATTCATTCATTTTTAGAGTCCAGAAGATAGTCACAAAAATTAATCTATATTAGTCTCCAGGGGAAACTGCAACTCCTTCCATAGATAATAAATGTTACTTGTTTAGGAAATGTTAGCCATGGTCCAGCAAAAATTCAAGCGAAGCAAAACAGTGTAATTGGTGAGTTAACGGTGTGGTTAGCCCCCAGCCCCTCTCCCCTCCTTCTCTCCTTCCCTTTCCCATCCTCCCCCTCCCCTCCCCTCCCCCTCCCCCCTCCCCTCCCCCTTCCATCAACTGGGCAGAATGGGGAGCCCAGGAAGAGACCCACACATGTGGCTACTTGGCTTATGACGAACACACCATGAACAGCAGTGCTCGGGCCCTTGGACATTGGATGGAAAAATATGAACCTGACCAGGCCACACCACACACAGACAGGATTCCAGCTGGATCACGGTCCTATATGTGGAATGGGAAACAAGAAAACTTCCGGGAGAAAACATGGGAGCATGTCTTCAGGACTGTGAGTTAGATGAAGATTACTTAGAACACGAAAACATCAACTAAGAAGGAAAAAAAAGGATAATGGTGTTCCATCAAAATTAAGAACTTCATCAAAACACACTTAAAAAAGGTACTCACAGTACGAGCTTCTGACAAAGAACTTGTATCAGGTATATATAAAGTACTCTTACAAATCAGTAAGAAAAGAAAAACAAACCAACTTGGAAAAAATGGGCATTTGAAATGCCACTATTTACTTGTTTATTTTACTGTATGTGGGGACATTGGGTTGTTTCCATTTGTTGACTATTATGGATGGTGATGCCTTGAAATGTATGATTGTAAATTTCCTAAATTTTTTCTTTTAAGTTTCTTCTACTGCTTTTATGCTTCTTACATTTTTCTCTATTTGGGAATTATAAACAGATTCACCTATATTTTTCTAGTTACCAGAATAATTTTATCTTAAATATTCAAATATTAAATACCCGTGATGGAATTAGTTTAGTGAGTCATATCTTATGGGTACAACTATTTTTTTTTCATCCAAATAGTTAAATAATTGAACCTTTAAATGATTAATTGATTTTTGAACATTTGGTCTTTCAGCAAACTTTGTGATCTGATAAATTATTAACAGATGCAAGTGTTTACATGCGATTGCTCTATTTTGACATTCCCAATGATTTCAAACCAAAGACTTAAGGTTTAAATAAAAGACTAAAGAGATTCATTGAAAAAACAAAAAAAGAAATAGGCAAAGTCTTGCTGCGCTGCAGCAGAGGGGGGCTCCAAGAGTCATAGCACATGTGGGAAGAAGCTCAGCTTGGCGGTCCTGGATCCCACCTTGCTCCCAGCAGAATGGCCCACGTTGGGGTCACTGACAGGAACACTCCCAGAGCAGGCTCTGTGGGTCAGCTGGCCAGACACAGCCAGCCGTGACCAGTGACTGCTCCAGGTCAGTCCTGGCCTGGCCATGTGCAGGGCAGAGGGCTCTTCCTGTAACCCCTACCCCCCAAGACCCCCAGGCCCCGCCTGCTCCCGCCCCACGGCTTTCTGAATGGTCAGGGGGAGTCCTGCCGGCAGGGCGAGGGTGACCAACTGTTCTGGTCCCCGGGGACTGAAGGGTTTCTTGGGATGTGGGATTTTTAGCTTTAAAACCAGAATGGTCTGGGCAGACCGGGACTGTTGGTCATCCTGAGTGGAGCAGATATCCTGGGGGAGAGGGTGCTGGGGTCTGGCCCAGGCTGTCTGCAGCCCAGGAATGTCCGCTGGATCCAGTTTCTAGCTGGGACACCTCCTTCCCCGAGGGGGCCCTTCCGCTCCTTCATTGGGGGTCACTTGTCATCCCACAGGAAAGCCAGGGGCAGGGCTGAGGGGTCGTGGATGGAGAGAGGGGTCTTGGGACAGAGGCACGTGGCACGTGGAAGAGGAGAGGGGCCTGAGCAGGGAGCGAGGTCGCCCGGTGGGAAGCGGATTGGGGTCGACTTCCCAAGGGACTGTGGCCCATGGGTGAGGGGGCGGAGGCTCTAAGCGGCTCCCAGTCTGAGAGCTGAACTTCCTCATCTCGGTGGCGTGTGGTCCCGGGTGACTGCCACACCCCTGGCCGCGGGGCCCGGGCTTCCAGCCTGGCCCGAGCTCCTGGCCCAGCCCTTGGGGGGTCCCAGAATCTGCACTGCCTCAGCCTCTGGCCCAGGGCTCGGAGGGGGTGTCCAGCCTTGGGAGTGGGGCCTGGATGTGCCGGGCTTGGGAGGGGCCTGTGTTGCCCGTGGGGCTCCCGAGAGCTCTCTGCCAGGGTCTGTCCAGGGAGGATGTCAGGGGTCCCCCTGCACGCCCCAGCTCTGCAGAGCAGATGAGGGGAGAGAGGCGGCCTGGGCTGTGGGGACCGCGTCACTGAGGAGCCGTGCTCACTGCCTCCCCTGCCCTCTGTGTGTGCCTGTGTGCATGTGTATTTGCACACGTGCTCCTGCCTGTTTGCTTGGGGTGTGTGTGACTGTTTGGACAGCTACTGAGACAGTGTTTCAGTTCCAGCTACAATGTTTCAGCTCTATTGTTTGTGCACTTGTTTTCAGAAGGAGAACCGCCCATAGCCCCACGGACCACACCAGAGCAGTCACTGCAGTGATTTCCTTCCGCATCTTCCTGGTCTCATCTTTACAAATCTGGGGTAGTGCAGGCACGAGTGTGATGCTCTGGTGAGCATTTCCCTCCAGATCGCTGCCTGGCTGCCTGGGCCCCTGGCGTTCACGTCCCTGGTCCCTCTGGGTGCAGACAGCATTGTCGCTGTCCCCCTCTGGGCCAAGCGTGTTGGGGCCTTGGACCCTCCACCATTCCCAGGGGCTTGGCCCAGGGAGGTGGGGCGGTGGAGTCCAGGCTGCATCAGTGCTGGAGGCTCGAGGCCCCCCCGAGCCGGGCCTGGGGGGCAGTGATTCACAGTAGGTGTGCCGGGGTCAGCGGTGGCTATTTGCCTGCACATTCCTCAGAGATTCCAGGTGTGAGGGAGTGGACGCTCCCGGCTGCTGTTTGCCAAGTGGGAGCTCCAGGCAGGGCAGTTCCCCAGCATCTCTGGGTTTCCAGCCCCAGAAGTGGGTGCCAGGCATGTGTGCCCTTAGAGGTGGAATCTCGCCAGCCCTGGGAAGGCTCAGCTCCACCAGTATTTCAGGGGTGCTGGCCTGGCCCCCCTGTGGGTCAGCTCCCCTCCAAGCCATGACTTTAATGAATGTTCCTGGAGATGTGTCTGCTCTTTGTATTTATATGAGCCAGGAAAAGGGACAGGAAGCAGTCCCTTGGAGGGAGCAGGGGCTGGCCCGCCACCCACGGAGGCTCAGAAGAATATGCTGTGAAAAGCCTGCTTTCAAGATCTGCAAACACAGACACCAGATTATTTACAGGTATTTTCTCAAGCTGAGAGTGGCAACTTTTGCTTCATGTTTTTTCCCATTAAAAAACCGTGCTAAAATACACGTAACAAAATGTACCACCTTAACCATGTCTAAGTGTACAGTTCAGAGGCAATAAGCACATTCAGATCGTTGTGCAAACTTCACTACCATCCACTCCAGAACTTTCCATCTTCCCAAACGGACACTCTGTTCCCATGAAACCCTCACTCCCCTCCCCTCCCCCAGCCCCTGATCCCCACCGTCTACTTTTTTTTTTTTTCCCCATCCCTGGACTCCTCCCGGGACCTCATGTGATTGAATCACGCAGGACTTGTCCTGCGTCGGGCTGATTTCGCTGAGCGTCTGGTCCCCAAGATTCATCCTGTGTAGCCTGAGTCAGATTTCCTTCCTTGTTAAGGCTGGCTACTATCTCACTGTGTGGATGGACCATGTGTACCCCTTCATCCATCGATGGACGCTTGGGTGGCCTCTACCTCTTGTCTGCTGTGAGCACAGGTACGTGTGTGTGTGCAAATATCTCTTCGAAGCCCTGCTTTCACTTCTTTTGGGCTACAGCCAGAAGTGGTGCTTTAATTTTTATGAGTATGATTTCACACTGTGAAAAAAACCTTTTAAACGTGCTGATGGTATTAGACAACCCCCAGCCCCCCGAGTGCTGATGTTCTTTTGTCCTGGGGTCAGAGGCACCCGCTCCACGTCAGGACCCTGGGGGGCCACAGTCAGCGTTGTTTGGACGGCATCTCACTTTGGTTCCATCCTCCCCTCACCCTAGAGGCTGACAGGACAGTCAAGGGTGACTTTTCCTTGTCCTAATGCAGGCAAGTGGGCCGGGCAGTTCCCTGCCTGCAGATGGCGGAGTTTGGGGGAGGGGCTGGCACAGGGCTCCTAGGGCAGAGGAGGGGGATTCTAGTAGTGTCAGCTGCTACCTGACCCCTGGGTGCCCAGGCTGCCTGGGAAGCTATGAGGGACACAGATGCGGTTGCCTCCAAGGAACAACCTCAACGGACAGTCCCCTCCGTCCCCCCAGGGAGGTGGAAGGGTGACCGCTGAGCGGAGGCTGAGGAGGAAGGCATGGTGGGGAGGGGCTGAGGGCCTTTGTGTTTCCTGGGGCAGGAGGAGGCGGGCGGGGGCTCCCAGGAGCCGAGCTGGGCCCGGGGAGGTGAGGGACTCCGGGGCCAGCACTGCCCCGCCCAGGCCTGGGCCGAGAGGGGCTCAGCTGTGGGGGGAGGGGGCGAGCCGCTGTCAGCAGCAAGCGGGGGTCTCACTGCCCTTCATCTGCAGCTGTGGATCTGGGGCACCAGGTCAGATCTCGGGAGGAATTCTGTTTGCCCAGTGATGCAGATAAACAAACACGTGCAGGAAGCCTCCAAATCAGTGCAGCTCCCCCATAAAACCAAATTTACTCTCCACTCCCTTCTCCCGCCGCTCAGAGAGCATCCCCCGTGACCCCCCGCCCCTGCCGCCGGTCCCACCCATGGGCATCTTCCAGATGGCTCTCTCCCCCTCGGGCCCCGGAGCCAAGCAGGAGGGATTAGGCTGCGGTCGGTCCTCCTTATCAAGGAAGTTCCCGGCTTGGAGCAACTCTGAAGCCACCGTGCCCTTTCTGTCAAGAGCATGATAGTTCCTGCAAGCTATCAGAGGCTCCCAGCGCCTCCCTGCCAAGGTGGCGCCCACTTCCTCTTCGCGGTTTAGGAGGGTTCCATCTGTCTTTGTCCTGAAATCATTCTCTGTCACGCGGGATACGTGGTAAACTTTCCCCAAACTGCTGGTTTCCGCATCTATGACATCGGGCCGCACCCTCGGCCTCACGGTGGCCCCTGCGTCAGGAGTGACTGCGGGTCACGGATGCTAAGCCAACATTGATGGGAAACTGCGCTGTGAATTTAGGTGCAGCCAAGAGGGGAAGTTGCTGCCTGTTTGTCGTGGTGCAGGTTAGGCTGACGATGCCCCGAGATGCCAGATGCGTTAAAATGTGCAGGAAGTCGAAGGGGTGACCCAGCACGGCCTCATCGCCCCGTTTCAGGAAGAGAAAGCGGGAGCTTCATGAGGTCCCTCAGCTTGCCTGAAGTCTCCTGGAGGTGACCGCTGCGAGGGCGGCAGGGGCTCTTCCCGGGACCAGACACAGCTCAGAGGATGCTTCCCTGAGGCACCAGTTGGTTTTGTCCTTGGGGCAACGGTCCTCTGAGCAGTGCTCCTATGGTCACCATTTTCCAGATGAGACGCCCGAGGCCCAGAGAGGGTGATGTGCTGGCCCAGGGCCACACAGCTGATGGGTTTCAGGGCCAGGATGCCACCTCCTCCCAGTGTCTGGAGCCCCAGGCCCTGGGTTCGAATGCCAGTTGGACCCTCTGAGGTCAGGTGCCTCCCATCTGTGTCATCCAAAAAGCAGGGATAACCACAGTTCCTAGCACTCAGGAGTTTTTGGTTTTCTATGGACTGAATTATACAATGAAGCCTCCAAGAAGTGTGCCCGGCCCACCAGGGCTGCCACCAGGCTGGCGTCCGAGACGGGGCTGGCAAAGTGTCCGGAGGGTCCTGGAGACAGCCGTCCACTCCGCAGTCTCTGCAGAGAACAGGAGCCACAGCTGACTGTCAGCTTGAAGACATGTGGCTGCTCCAGGCCTGGCTCTTTTCCCAGGGCAGGCGGTTGCAGGGACCTGGCGTTTGGGGTGTGGGTGTTGACCTCCGGATTGGAGATGTGCCCCAGGTGGAAGGGTGGAAGTCGAGCCTCCCCCCACTGCAGCCCCTCGAGGGCACCGGGCTCTAGGGGAGGGAGGTCTGGGTCCGGCTGCCTGGCCACCCCAGCCGGACAGTCTGCGCATCCAGTCAGACCCCGCTGTGCTCACCTCCTCGCCCTGGAGGGGAGGAGGCCAACCCCACAGAGTCCCACGTGCAAGGGCCGCGAAGCTGCCCCCTTTGCTGCCCCTAAGCTGTACCTGTGCCCCAGGACAGAGCCTCTGCCCTGCAGCCTGCGTGGGCTGAGGCAGGTGGGAGAGTCGGGCCCGAAGAAGGCTGCGGGAACGGCTCAGCCCCCAGGTCCTGCGGCTACAGCAGAGTGACCCCAACGGCCCTGCAGGTCACCTGCGTTGGGACCTCGGCCACGCCCAGAAACTGGAAAGGAAGGGACAGGCGTGGGGGAGGAGTGCCAGTCCTGGGCAGGCAATGCTGAAGCCAGCGTCCCCTGCCTTGGTCACCTCGGCCAGGAACAGCTGGGCTGGGCTAGGCCAGGGTCAGGGTCAGGCAGCCCAGGGTCCTGAGGGTCGTGGGGGTCGCTTCTCCATCATGTCATGCGTCCGAGGAGAGAGCTGTGAGGAACATGCTGCCCCCGGGGGTCCCAGGACACCACCCGCCCCAAGAGGAAAGCGCTGGACTCCCACCTCCCACCCATAGGCTCCTTGCCCACCCGTGGGGCCCTGTTCTTGGCCAGATCCGGGCTGGTGGGCGTTTCATCCTCAGCTGGGCCCGTCCCTCATACAGATAGGAGCTATCCGATGCCGCTCCGGTCCCAAATCAGAGCTGCCAGAGTGAGTCAGCGGCCTGGCCTGCATCCTATCCCCACGTCCCTCCGCCGTCCTCCCGTTGCCATGGCAATGCTTGGGCGATCCTGTCAGCGCTGGACCCCAGCCCTCTGTCCAAACAAGCACTGCCTTGCTCTCCAGTAAACCCGCTAGTTTATCAGGTCCGGGTGGGGGGCTGGCAGTAGCCCAGGTGCAGGCTGTGTGGCTCCCCGGGAACCCGGGGGAGCAAAGGCTTCTGGGGCCACCGCCCTGGGCGAGCCACATCCCCGTGTGTGGCGCCCGCTTCCCACACACAGCACCCTACTGTGAACCCCCGGACGTGAACCCTCTTCCTGCAGGGGTTTTCATGGACCGCCTTTTTAGCTGAAGAAACTGAGGGTGACCAAGTCTCACCCCAGCCGTGCCCCTTCCCCTTGCTGCCCTCACTAAGCATGAAGGCCCCTGAGAGCAGGAGGGTGGAAACACTGCCCCACTGCTTTAAGGGACCCCTTCCAGCCCCCCACCCCTCCACAGCCCCCACTGGGCTCGGGAGGTCACAGGGAAGAAGGCCCCTGGTCTTCAAGGCTGGGTGACTGGTCCCACACCTGCCCCGACTCCAGACCCCCTCTCCATGGGTCCCTCTTATGGGGTTCCCCCACCCCAGGAAGGGATGCTAATCCCGGCACAGGGTGTACCTGGTGACTCAGATGGGTCGGGGGCTATGTGATCACCCACCCACCCACCCACTCACTCGTTCATCACTCACTCACTCGTTCATTCACTCACTCATTCACCCACTCATTCATTCACTCATTCACTCATTCATTCACTCACTCACTCATTCACTCATTCATTCTCTCACTCACTCATTCATTCACTCACTCATTAACTCATTCACTCACTCATTCACCCACTCATTCATTCACTCATTCACTCATTCATTCTCTCACTCACTCATTCATTCACTCACTCATTCACTCATTCGCTCACTCATTCACTCATTCGCTCACTCATTCATTCACTCATTCACTCATTCATTCACTCATTCACTCATCATTCAATCACTCACTCATTCATTCACTCATTCATTCACTCACTCATTCACTCACTCATTCACCCACTCATTCATTCACTCACTCACTCACTCATTCACTCACTCTCTTACACACTCACTCGTTCACTCACTCACTCACCCACCATGTCCCTCCCCCACTCTCCTGTTATGTGTGAGGCATTCTTTCTACCAGGTACCAGGGCCAATTTGGGGCATGAGGAGGGGATGGCTCAAGGACCAACACCAAGGTGACCAGAAGGAACTTGGGACAGGCCCCAAGTGAGCCAGAAGCAAATGCTCAGATCAGCCCCTGGGCGCCGCCTGAGCCCAGACCCCTCCCCAGGACGGTGGGGACCCAGCCCAGCCGCTCCTGCCCACCTTGCTGCTGCTGTGCCCCACGTAGAGCCTCCTGGCTGGGCCCACCCGTGGCAGTGGAGCCGCCAGCCTTGGTGGGGGGGCGGTGGAGCCCTGGGACGGAAGTCCAGCCACAGCGCCTGGCTCCTGGATAGGCCCCGGGCTCGCACACCCACCGTCTGAGGCCGGGTGTCCCTCACACCAGGGTGCTTTCTCAAGCAGAGCCCATCAGGGCCAAGACCACTGGGCCAGTTTCTGGGCTCGTTCAGTCGGCACCTCTCCAGCTCAGGGGCCTCAGTCGGCCCTGCCCCTCAAGGCCACAGGCCCACTTGTGACTGGAGCTGGCCTGGGGTCACCCGCCCAGCTGGAGCACAGCCAGGCTCCCAGGCAGTGCCGGGCAGGGGGCTGCGCTGTGGCGCGGGGGCCTGTCACGGGGGAGCCGCGCCCTGAGCCCTTCTCCAGTGAGGGTGGGGCTGGCCCCAGCAGCCCCGGCAGCAGGGAAGAGGCCAGTGGCCACTCCAGGTGCCAGGAGCTCAGGGGTCCGGCTGCACGGGAGAGTGCCCAGGGAGGGTCCAGGGGCAGGGGCGTGGTGGAGGATGCCTGAGGCCAGGACCGGGGGACCCTCAGGGGCCACGTCCCACCCGGCAGACACACCCATCCCTGCCTGTCTTCAGCTGCCGGCCAGCCCGTAGCCAGTGCCCACTGTTTACCTGGGTGAGGGGAACCACAGGCCCTGCCCCACCCTCCCACGTGAGGCCAGTGGGGCTGGAGCCAGCTCTGGGACTACAAAAGGCTCCTGCAGACTCAGAGCCCTCCTCAGAGGCTGCCCCGGGGACTTCTCCCCGCACACACCATGGGTGTCGGCCGGAGGAAGCTGGCCCTACTCTGGGCCCTGGGCCTCACCCTGGCCTGTGCCCAGCACACAGGTAAGGCCCGTGCGGCTTTCCCAGGCTGGCCCTGACCGTGGCCTGGGACCCCTGTGGCCCCCTCAAATCCTAGGGTGGCCCCGGCCCCCGGCGGGCAGCAGGCGGCTCTGAGGCCTCGTCCTGGGCTCTGGTCAAGCTGAGTGCATCCGTGAGCGGCTCTTCCAGCTTGTGGGGCTGGGGAGGGGTTCTTGGGGGCTGCGGGGTCCATGTGGGGCTAGGGAGTGGGAGCAGCCCAGCATCTATGAGCCCCTGGCTGCAGGATCTCAGCCACACGTGCGTCTCTGCTGCTCTCTGCCCTCTGCCCCCTGCCAAGCCTGGTCAGAGCAGACTCTCGAACTCCTGGGCCAGTCTGGCAGAGCTGCCCAGCTGCCCGGGACGCCCCACTCCGCGCACCCCCGGTTCACCAGCTCACTTTCCCTGTCTGGTCGTCTAGGGCGGGCTCAGTCCCGGGTGGGGGGCGTGATGAGGGAGGCTCACGGTCCCCGTGGTCCTCCGAGGCCCCTTCCCATCTGGGCCTGCACCTCCCTCCTCTGCTTCCCAGGGCGTAGCAGGGCCCTGGGTGGGTGAGGGGTGGCTCCCAGGCTCCTGGAACGGCAGCTTGGGGAACACGCCATGCTAGCCAAGGTCCCCACTGCCCCAGGCGGCCTGCACATCCCGGCCCCCAGTTTCCTGCTGCCCGCAGACAGTCCCAGAACTGGGAGGCTCTCCCTCGAGTCCTCCGGGCAAGGCTGCCCCACTGGGTGTTCCCGGGACACAGGGCGAGGATGAGCCCGGGTTGTCCCGGGTGATCTGAGAAATGGGACCAGAACACCAGTGAATGAAGCTGTGCTCCCTGGGTCAGCACCCCATCCAGAGGAGGGCTGGGCCTCCCCTCCTGCGGGGGGGGCCGGCACCCTCCTGCCATGCCAGCTCGGTGCAGGATCATGGCAAGCCTGTGTCTGGTGACACTCTGCACCTTTGGAGCAGCCTCTGAGGACCCCAGAAATGAGGTTCTCGGGGTGGCCTCCGGGCCGACACCGCCTGTCCCTGGGCCCTGCCTGCCTGGCCTCCACGGCGCTGGGCCCTTACCTGTGCGGTGGCCCTGAGCACCCCGTTTTGGGCGCAGCACTGCCCCCACTCTTGGCTCCAGAACCCCAGCAGGCTCTGAATTTTCCTCCAGAGCTCTGGTTGCCTTTGGACCAGCTGCAGCAGACCCGCGACTTTCCTGTCCGCTCCCTCGGTAGACGGGACGCTCCCGGACGGGGTCTGCCTGCCTGTCCCCCTACGTCCTGAGCAGGGCACCAGCGGCTGGGCCCTGGCGGACACTCGGCGGGCACGAGTGAACAGCGAACGAAGGAACGGCCCCTGGAGAGACCAGCCGGGGGGCGCCGCCTGAGGGGGAGGTCAAGGGAGTGGCGGCCCAGCCGTGGGCCCGGGTGACCCCAGAGCCTCGGCAGCCTGGAAGGGATGCTCCCAGCGCCCCCGTCCGCACAGAGAACCCCGCCATCCAGACCCCCCGCCCCTCCCCCCGTGCATCCTCTGAGGGGACGTGCCTGTCCTTCGGCCGGCTCAGGCCCAGCGCCCTCTCCTCTTCCCGAAGGCCAGGCCCGGGACAGCGCCGCAGAGCTTGGCCATGAGTACCCGGACCTCCCTCCTGCCCCCCAGGGGCCTGGCGGTGAGAGGACCCCCACCTGTCAGAGCCCCCGCCCCGCCCCAGCAGTCAAAGAGCCCTTGAGGGGCCACGGGCCACTCGCCTTGGGCCCAGCAGGCCGCTTGCCACCCCCGTCTGGCGTGGCTGACACAGGGTGACAGGCTGGCTGGGAGCTCACAGAACGTCCCTCTCTCCCTGGGGTTAACACCCGATACTCCAGTGGCGGCAGGGCGGGTGAGGGTCAGCCCCCAGCGCGGCCAGGCGGCCCAGGGCAAGGGGAGGCTCGGGGACTGACCCAGCCACCTCAGTTTGCACGTCCCCCAAAGGGGCTCCCAGGGAGGCGCACCTGTGCCTGATGGCAGCGCCCAGGGGATTGTCGTTAGCTGCTGGTGTGTCTGTTTTTTTAATCGGGGTATAGTTTTACAAGGTTGCGTTAGTTTCTACTGTACAGCAAAGCGAAGTAGAGTTCCGTGTGCTATCCAGCAGGTTCTCAGTATGGTGTCCATACGTTTGTTCTCTACGTCTGTGTCTCTATTTCTGCCTTGCAAACCGGTTCATCTGTACCCATTTTTTTTAGATTTTTTAGATTTTTTTAGATTTAGATTTTTCTAGATTCCATGAATATGCGTTAATAGACGATATTTGTTTTTCTCTTTCTGACTTACTTCACCCTGCATGACGGTCTCCAGGTATTGATTCAGGCATTTTTGAGATTCTGGGAGCAAGGAAGCCCCAGTGCAAACAGCATTCCGGGCCCCTGGGGCGCTCTGCTCTCAGCCCACAGTGGTCCCCGCGGGTCTTGGTGTTCACACCGGCCGGGAGGCTATATACACGGCAGAACCCGGAGCCAGATCTGGAGTCCGCCAGATCGGAGCAGCCGCGGAGCCGCCGAAGCCTCTCGTGGGGCTGAGCTGTGCCTGGGCGGTGGGGGTGAGGGCTGTGCGTCACCCGCCCTGTTTCCACAGGCAACTCCCTCCGCGGGGTGACTATCCACCCGCCTCTGAGGAACACCCTCCTGGTGCGAGGTGAGACCCCGAGAGGGCAGGCGGGGGGCCGTGTTGGCCGAGCTCTGCCTCGTCAGACCTGGGGGGGCGGGCGGGGAGACCGCAGCTTCCCAGGTGGATAAGGGCCAGGTTTCGGGACGTCCGGGCGTCCCAGACTCGGCGCCCTCGGAAAGGCCCTGCTCTGTTCGGCCCACAGCCTTGCACGCGGCGCACGGCGGGCGGGTCTGCAGCACGTGGGGCGACTTCCACTACAAGACCTTCGACGGCGACGTCTTCCGCTTCCCCGGGCTGTGCAACTACGTCTTCTCCGCGCACTGCGGGGCCGCCTACGAGGACTTCAACCTCCAGCTCCGCCGCGGCCCAGGCCCCAACGCCACCGCGCCCAGCAGGGTCACCATGAAGCTTGACGGCGTGGTCGTCGAGCTGACCAAGAGCTCCGTCCTGGTCAACGACCGCCCGTGAGTCTGGGCCCCGGACGGCGAGGAAGCTTTTGGGCCGTCGGGGGAGGGAAGTGCAGTTGTCCCAAGAGTGGGGCCCGGTGCGGTGCCCCCCAGGCCGCCATGCTCGGCCCTCTGCCCCGTCCAGGGGCTCAGGCTCTCTCTCTGCCCCTGGAAGTGGGCCCTTCCTCGTTCTTCTGATGCCAGAGCTCCAGGCTCTTGTGGGCATGTTGACCTCGTCACACGTGTGACTGAAGGGACCCTCCCTGCCTGAGGTCCAGACCTATGTTGCCCGTCCCCTCGTGCCCTAGGGCGCCTCAGCTGGGCCCTCTCTCCGCAGAATTCAGCTGCCCTTCAGCCACTCCGGAGTCCTCATTGAGCACAGCGGCAGCTACGTGAAGGTGGCGGCCAGGCTGGGTCTGGTCTTCATGTGGAACCAGGACGACAGCCTCCTGGTGAGGCGGGGGGCTGGGCCCGGGGGACCAGGCACAAGCCTCCAGCCTGACAGCCTCCCCAGGGAGGGAGGAAGGTGCTCTGGGCGAAGGAGGGTGGGAAAGCCAGACACCCCCGGCCCCGTGGCGGTGAGGATGGGGGCCCAGATGCTAACGGGGCCCCAGGGTCCACACCCCTGATGGAGACCCTGCGTGTGGGGGTAGTTTCCTCCAGGACAGACCCCCTGCCCCAGGTCCCAACTGAGTGGAGCTAATGGGGGAGGGTCCTCTGTGAGGAGGCCCAGCTGCTCCAGCCTTGGGAACCTCGTCTGTCCTTCTGGTCCGGGGGTGTCCCTGGCACGGCTGGAGTCTGATGTGTCCTCTCATTGCAGCTGGAGCTGGACGCCAAGTACGCCAACCAGACCTGCGGGCTCTGCGGAGACTTCAATGGCGTCCCCGTCTTCAACGAGTTCTTCGTCCACGGTAAGCCCCGGGGCGCGAGCCCCCCTCCCTGCCACCTGCTCCATCTCTGTGCTCCCTGGAAGCCTGCCTTCCAGGGTCCCAAGTCAGAGGTCTCAGTCTTAGCACGCGTGCACGCAGACCCACACGCTCGAGGTCCGGCATGTACGCGCGCCTACACCACACACATGTGCACAGACTCTGGCACGCCCCAGCACACACAGACGCACGGCGTGCGCTCACGTGCGCTCACCCCCACCCCACCCCACCCAGCACACGCTCTCAGCGGGGCAGCCCCCGCTGAGCCCTCCTGTTCTCAGTGCCCGTCACACACCCTCCTCTGAAATCGAAGACCTGCCTCCATCCAGACCCTGTCTCTGCTTCTTGGTCCTTGAGACTTTGCCAAGCAGTGGCCTTTTATGTGACCCACACCCACTGCAGCCCCGATCCCAGGGTCCCCACTGTCAGGCCCGTGAAGGCCCACGCAGAGCCCACACGTAAGGGACTCCCTCAGGGGAAGCCTGCCCGAGTGCCCAGCAGTGGCCGGCAGGGGCCCAGGGTCCCTCTCCAGCCCTGGGCCAGCGGAGCGTCACTTAACGGACCTCAACCCGCTGCCCTGCAGCCCCGAGTGCCCGGGAGTTCCTCATTTCATCTCCAGACTCCCTGAAAGTCCCGTGTAGCCGCCGCTTAAACTGGCAGGGTGGAAGGGGAAGGCAGGCGTAGCCCGGTGGCCCCGAGCGCGGGACGCTGGGAGCCTGCAAAGAGCCCGGCGCTGTGCTTCCGGCAGACATCAAGCTGACCCCCACCGAGTTTGGGAATCTGCAGAAGATGGACGGCCCCACGGAGCAGTGCCAGGACCCTGCCCCTGAGCCCCGCGCGAACTGCTTGGCCGGTTTTGTAAGTCCCAGAGCGAACGGGGGTGGTGTCCTGCTCCCACGGCCCCGGGGACAAGCCGAGGAGGGGGCCGTGAGCCAGGGGACGTTCCAGAGCCTGGACTGAGTGCCCCGGCTCTGCCCCAGGGCATCTGCGAGGAGATACTGAGCAGCAAGCTGTTCTCGGACTGTGCCGCCCTGGTGGACACCAGCAGCTACCTGGAGGCCTGCCGGCAAGATCTCTGCCACTGCGACCAGGCCAACGTCACCAGCTGCCTCTGCGACACCCTTGCCGAGTACTCCCGCCAGTGCACCCACGCCGGGGGGCTGCCCCTGGACTGGCGGGGCCCCCAGCTCTGCCGTGAGTGCCCTGCGTGGCCCCGGCCCTGCCACGCTGTCCCTTCTCGGGCCGGAGGCAGGGGCAGGGCGTGACACGGGCCCCATCCTCCTCCCTGCAGCCCAGACGTGCCCCCTCAACATGCAGTACCGCGAGTGTGGGTCGCCCTGCACGGACACCTGCTCCAACCTGGAGCACTCCCAGCTCTGCGAGGACCACTGCATGGCTGGCTGCTTCTGCCCCGAGGGTGAGATGGCCCCCCACCCCCTCTGGCCCCCCAGAATCACACAGATGCATTGTGGGTACTCAGGAAGGAAGGTCCCTCTGACGTGGCCCGAGGCGTCCCTGGACCCCTGGGTCTGAGGAACCCTCTAGGGCAGGGCCACTGTGGGCAGAGGGCCCGTGCCCTCCACACACCCACAGGGTAGACACAGTCCGGCACCCGCCACGTGGCCTGCCTGCCTCTGCAGGGACGGTGCTGGATGACATCGGCCATACGGGCTGCATCCTGGCGCCCCAGTGCTCCTGTGTGTACAACGGGGCCACCTACACTCCAGGGACCGGCTACTCCACAGACTGCACCAACTGGTAGGACCCTGGGCCCTGCCCTGCCCTGCCCTCCCCCTGGAGATGCCCAGGGACAGCCCCTGCCCTCTGGTCCCCCTAGATGCGCCCGGGCCGGCCCCTCTGGGGGCTGTGGCCCCGGGGCTGCTTGTCCTCTCCCACGCGGGTCTCCGGGCAGAGGCCAGTGGCTCTCTGGGCAGGCGCCGATGGGCTCCAGTCTATGTGGTGAGGCAGGCAGGCCTGGGCAAGTCTACCTGCCATCTTGGGGGGGCGGGCTGCTCCCGGGGGCCAGCACCCACGTGGTCGCTCCCTGCTCTCAGCACCTGCTCTGGAGGCCGGTGGAGATGCCAGGAGGTGCAGTGCCCGGGCACCTGCTCGGTGCTGGGCGGTGCCCACTTCTCCACGTTCGACGAGAGGCAGTACACGGTACACGGGGACTGCAGCTACATGCTGGCCAAGGTACATGGCCCCAGGGTCCTCCCCGGACGGAGCAGCTTTCAGGCCGTGGGTCCACGTGTCCTTCCCCAGCCTGGGCTGCATGTAGGTGCTGCATTTGGGGCCACCTTGGGATCCCCGATGCCGAGTCCTCCAGGAAACCACCCCAGCTCTGGGCGGGCGGACGGGTGGTGGGGAGGGGAGGATGAGGCGGGCTGGGGGCCGCTGAGCTTTGTGTGAGGACCTGTGTTTCCAGCCCTGTGACAGCAGCGCCTTCACCGTGCTGGCCGAGCTGCGCAGGTGTGGACTGACCGAGAGCGAGACCTGCCTGAAGAGCCTGACACTGATCCTGGGCGGGGGGCACATGGTGAGTGCAGACCCTGGGGCTGGGGGTGTCCTTCACAGCAAGTGACCTCTGCCCGAGCCCTTGATGCCACATGGGCAGCAGGTGGCCCAGGCACGGCCCGAGGACCCTCCCCCTGACTCCCTGCTTCCACCTCTTGTGGCTCTTTTGAGTGACCGTCCCCAAAGGGAACAGCTCAGAGACTGGCATGGGGCCTCCACACCCCCCCCATGAGGCCAGGATCTTCTGTGCTGAAGTCGACTTTTTTACTTTAGTGAATCCCTTTGGTTTTCATGTAGCCAAAAAAAGGTCCGGTCCTCGCGGAAAGCTTCGCGGAGCAGGCTGGGGGCTGGGGGGCCAGGTCATCAGCCCTCCTCTGCCCTGGGGAGGCCATCGTGAGCCCTGTCGTGTGCTTCTCCAGGTCTTCGTGGTAAAGGCCAGCGGGGAGGTGTTTGTGAACCAGATCTACACCCAGCTGCCCCTCTCGGCAGGTGAGGGCGCCTGCCCGGCCCCGCCCCCTGCCGGCCCCGCCCCTCGCGCCCACTGAGATCTGGTCCCCTGTGTCTGCAGCCAACGTCACGCTCTTCAGACCCTCCACCTTCTTCATCATCGCCCAGACCCAGCTGGGCCTGCAGCTGGACATCCAGCTGGTGCCCCGCATGCAGGTGTTCGTGAGGCTGGCGCCCCGGCTCCGGGGGCAGACCTGCGGTAAGAGGGTCGCCACCCAGCACCCGAGCCCACCCTCCGCAGCCCAGCACACAGGGCCCTCACGCCACCCCCGCCCCCAGGCCTGTGCGGGAACTTCAACCAGAACCAGGCCGACGACTTCCGGACCACCAGCGGCGTGGTGGAGGGCACGGCCGCCGCCTTCGCCAACACCTGGAAGACCCAGGCCGCCTGCCCCAACGTCAAGAACAGCTTCGAGGTCCCCTGCTCCCTCAGCGTGGAGAACGGTGTGTGTGTCCAGCAGCCCCGCGGGCCAACCTGGTGCCGGGGCCCCGGGCCGGAGGTCTGAGCATGGGCTCCTTGGGGGCCCGGTCTGAAGGGGGAGTCAGGTGGTGGGTAAACAGGCAGACTCAACGTGCGTTGTCCTGGCCGGGTGAGCCCCGGCAGGAGAGCATCAGGGTGCTGGGGGCAGTGGAGGCCCACCCTCCTTGCCCCCTCTCCTGGGGGGACCAGGCTGGGGGGCGCTCGGGAGGTAGCCTAGGTCTGCTCACACCTGGCGCTCCTTTACACGGAGCATAAGGAATTCCGGCTAAAAGGAAAGCTGCTCACCTCCACGTAGCTCCCGCCTGATGTGACCGTCCAGCCTCGCTGACCGCCCCCTTCCTCCGTCCACAGAGAAGTACGCTCAGCACTGGTGCTCGCGGCTGACAGACCCCCACGGCCCCTTCACCCGGTGTCACGCCGCTGTGGACCCCAGCGCCTACTACTCGGTAATGCCACCCACCTGCCCCTGCCCTTGGACCGCTCGGCCACCCCCAGGGTCCCAAGGGCCGTGGCAGCAGCGTCTGGGCCCAGCTGCTCTCAGCCTCCAGTTTCTCCCATCCCCATCCACTCACTCATCCACTCACTCATTTACTCACTCATTCAGCCACTCACTCACTCATTCATTCGCTCACTCATCTACTCACTCACTCATCCACTCACTCACTCATTCACTCACTCACTCACTCATTCACTCATTCATCCACTCACTCACTCATTCACTCACTCATTCATTCTCTCATTCATCGCTCACTCATCCACTCACTCACTCATTCATTCATCCACTCATCATTCATCCACTCACTCACTCACTCACTCACTCATTCATTCTCTCATTCATCCACTCACTCATCCACTCACTCACTCATTCATCCACTCACTCACTCACGCATTCATTCACTCATTTACTCACTCTTTCATCCACTCATCATTCATCCAGTCACTCACTCATTCATTCATTCATTCATCCGCTCACTCATTCATTCACTCACTCATCCACTCACTCACTCATTCATCCACTCACTCACTCATTCATCCACTCATTCATCCACTCATTCATTCACCCACTCATCCACTCACTCATTTACACACTCACTCATTCATCCACTCATTCATCCACCCACTCATCCACTCACTCATTTACACACTCACTCATTCATCCACTCATTCATCCACCCACTCATCCACTCACTCATTTACACACTCACTCATTCATCCACTCATTCATCCACCCACTCATCCACTCACTCATTTACACACTCACTCATTCATCCACTCATTCATCCACCCACTCATCCACTCACTCATTTACACACTCACTCATTCATCCACTCATTCATCCACCCACTCATCCACTCACTCATTTACACACTCACTCATTCATCCACTCATTCATCCACCCACTCATCCACTCACTCATTTACACACTCACTCATTCATCCACTCATTCATCCACCCACTCATCCACTCACTCATTTACACACTCACTCATTCATCCACTCATTCATCCACTCATTCATTCACCCACTCATCCACTCACTCATTTACACACTCACTCATTCATCCACTCATTCATCCACTCATTCATTCACCCACTCATCCACTCACTCATTTACACACTCACTCATTCATCCACTCATTCATCCACTCATTCATTCACCCACTCATCCACTCACTCATTTACACACTCACTCATTCATCCACTCATTCATCCACTCATTCATTCACCCACTCATCCACTCACTCATTTACACACTCACTCATTCATCCACTCATTCATCCACTCATTCATTCACCCACTCATCCACTCACTCATTTACACACTCACTCATTCATCCACTCATTCATCCACCCACTCATCCACTCACTCACTCATTCATCCACTCACTCACTCACGCATTCATTCACTCATTTACTCACTCATTCATCCACTCATCATTCATCCAGTCACTCACTCATTCATTCATTCATTCATCCGCTCACTCATTCATTCACTCACTCATCCACTCACTCACTCATTCATCCACTCACTCACTCATTCATCCACTCATTCATCCACTCATTCATTCACCCACTCATCCACTCACTCATTTACACACTCACTCATTCATCCACTCATTCATCCACTCATTCATCCACCCACTCATCCACTCACTCACTCATTCATCCACTCACTCACTCACGCATTCATTCACTCAATTACTCACTCTTTCATCCACTCATCATTCATCCAGTCACTCACTCATTCATTCATTCATTCATCCGCTCACTCATTCATTCACTCACTCATCCACTCGCTCACTCATTCATTCACTCACTCATTCATCCACTCACTCATTCATCCACTTACTCATTCATCCACTCACTCATTTTCTCACTCACTCATTCACTCACTCATTCATTCATCTGCTCACTCACTCATTCACTCAGTCACTCACTCACTCATTCATTCTCTCATTCATCTCACTCATCCACTCACTCACTCATTCATTCACTCACTCATCCACTCATTCATCCACTCACTCACTCACGCATTCATTCACTCATTTACTCACTCATTCATCCACTCATCATTCATCCAGTCACTCACTCATTCATTCATTCATTCATCCGCTCACTCATTCATTCACTCACTCATCCACTCATTCATCCACTCACTCATCCACTCATTCATTCACCCACTCATCCACTCACTCATTTACACACTCACTCATTCATCCACTCACTCATTTTCTCACTCACTCATTCACTCGCTCATTCATCCACTCATTTACTCACTCACTCACTCATGCACTCACTCACTCATCCATCACTCACTCACTCACTCACCCACCTACCGCGGTTCTGAGTCTGTCCTGTCCTCCTGCTCCACGCTAGGCACAGGGGCTACACCCAGCGAGTGAGTAGCCCGCTGGCCCCGGGGTGCAAATGAGAAACTGGTGTCTAAGGCTGACTACACAGGGCAGGACCGCTGGGTCACAGAGATGAGGGGCTGTGGTCCTTCCAGCACCCCCGCCCCCCAGCCCAGGGACGTGACTGCAAGATGCTCTGTGCACGTTAGTGGGGCCCCTGTGAGGCTCGGGGAGGGGTCCTGGGGAGGCAGGCTCTCCAGCAGCAGCGTGGGGGAAGCTCGCCGTGTGTGGCCTGGGGTCCCTGACGTCCCGATGCCCCCGCAGAACTGCATGTTTGACACGTGCAGCTGTGAGAAGAGCGAAGACTGCATGTGTGCGGCCCTGTCCTCCTACGTGCGGGCCTGCGCCGCCCGGGGCGTGCTGCTCGGCGGCTGGCGGGACGGCGTGTGCAGTGAGTGTCCCAGGGTGGACGTCCCATGGCCCCCGTCCCCCCACCAGGCTCAGAGGCCAAGGACCGCCCAGGCCAGCGCCCCGGGACCCCATCAAGGACGAAGGGCCTGGCGGGAACCGGGGAGCCAGGGGGGCCGGCCCTGTCCTGAGTGCTACCCCCTCCTGGCGTCCTGCAGCAAAGCCCATGACCACCTGCCCCAAGTCGCTGACCTACCTCTACAACATCAGCACCTGCCAGCCCACCTGCCGGGCCCGGAGTGACGTGGACGTCACCTGCAGCGTCAGCTTCGTCCCCGTGGACGGCTGCACCTGCCCCGACGGCACCTTCCTGGACGACACGGGCAAGTGTGTGCCGGCCACCAGCTGCCCCTGCTACCACGGGGGCTCCGTGGTCCCCAATGGGGAGTCGACGCACGAGCAGGGGGTCGTCTGGTAAGAGCCCCGGCTGAGTGGGTGGGGTGGGCGAGGCCGGGGGGCTCTCTGACCACTCTCCCCTCGCAGCACCTGCACCCAGGGCACACTGACCTGCATCGGAGGCCACGCCCCAGCTCCAGGTGAGCCCGGAGTGGGGGGGGAGGGGGCCTCGGTTGTCTCTGCAGAAAGTTACCTAAGTACGGGGTTAAATGCCCACAAGTCAGCGAGGCTGGTGGGTGTCAGTCGGCGTCTCTGGGCTCGGCAGTGTGGGCACCCCGCCCACGCACTCACACGCTCACCCCGGGGCGGCCAAACTCTGCCGTCGGGAAACACGTCCCTCAGGCGGGCCTGGCAGGTGGCGTCAGGGTCCCCTGAACGGCCCCTCCCTCCCCAGTCTGTACCCCACCCATGGTCTACCTTGACTGCGGCAATACCACGCCTGGGGCCGCTGGGGCCGCTGGGGCCGGCTGTCAGAAGAGCTGCCACACCCTGGACATGGACTGTGTGAGTGTCGCCAGCCACCCCCTCCAACAGCCCCACACCTGCTCGGCCCTCAGGGGCGCCTGTGGAGAAGCCCACTCGCGGGCCCCAGGGGACCCCTGCCCGCAGGCTGCTGGTCCTCTATCCCCGCGGCCCCGCTGCAGGCCCTGGGGGTCCACTAAGCTGTGTCTGCTCCCCGCCTCCACAGTACAGCTCCCAGTGTGTGCCTGGCTGTGTGTGTCCCCACGGGCTGGTGGCCACTGGCGACGGCGGCTGCATCCCTGTGTCCGACTGCCCCTGTATGCACAACGAGGCCAGCTACCAGCCGGGCCAGACCATCCGGGTGGGCTGCAACACCTGGTACGGGGAGGGGCTCGGAGCCCACCTGGGGGAGGGTTCCCCGCGGCGGGGGGCACAGCCCAGCCGGCAAGCCCTGCCCCCGCCCAGGCTGCAGCTGTGCAGCTGGGCCTCAGCAGGGAGGCTTGGGCCTGATGCCCGCCGCCCCCGCCCCAGCACCTGTAAGAGCAGGATGTGGCAGTGCACAGACCGGCCCTGCCCGGCCACCTGCGCAGTGTACGGCGACGGCCACTACATCACCTTCGACGGGCGGCGCTACAGCTTCAGCGGAGCCTGCGAGTACACACTGCTTCAGGTACGTGGCTGCCGAGCTCTCTGGCCGCCGTCCCGCAGGCCTGCCCGGAGTGGGGGAGGGGGAGGGGGTGCCGGGCGGGGCTGCCCCGGGGTGCACGCTCAGTCCCGTCCCGGCCTCCCCCAGGACCACTGTGGGGGCAATGGCAGCGCCCAGGACGGCTTCCGTGTCATCACCGAGAACGTCCCCTGCGGCACCACCGGGACCACCTGCTCCAAGGCCATCAAGATCTTCCTGGGGGTGAGCAGCGGGCGGGGGGCTTGGTGGGGAGCCCCCAGGAAGGCCGCGCTCCCGTGGCCGAGCCGGGACAGGGGCCGCAGGGCCGTGGACCCGCTTGACAGGTAGCCGGGGTCCTCACCCAGACACTCACTGGCCCTGCCCCACGCAGAGCTACGAGCTGAAGCTGAGCTACGGGAACGTGGAGGTGATCGAGAAGGAGCAGGGGCAGCTGCCACCCTTCTCCATCCGCCAGATGGGCACCTACCTGGTGGTAGACACGGATGTCAGCCTGGTGTTGCTGTGGGACAAGGGGACCAGCATCTTCCTCAGACTCAGCCCCGAGTTCAAGGTGAGGCCCTGCCCGGGAAGGACGCCGCCCTCACCCCAGACCAAGGGCCGACCGGAGACGGGGGTGCGGGTGGGGGAGAGACAGAGAGAGATCGAGAGACACGGCGACAGCGTGAGAGGCACAGAGAGAGATAGAAAAACAGAGAGACACGGAGAGATAAAGAGAGACAGAGAGACGGACAGAGAGAAACAGAGAGGCAGAGAGATAGAGAGGAGGTGACAGTAGGAGACCCTCGGCCGTGTCCGGGTCCTGCAGCTGCTGGAAGAAATGATCCCTAACTGGTGGCCCTCCTCTCACAGTCTGGACACTAAGTCCAACCAGGTGCCCCAGGCCCACGTTCCCTCCAGAGGCTCGAGGGGAGGATCCTTCCCGCCTCCTCCAGCTTCCGTGGCCCCAGGCTCCCCATCGGCCCAACCTCTGCCTACGATGTCCCTTTACTGCCTTCACTCTGGGTGTGTCCCTCGTCCTGTAAGGACACAGGCCACTGGATCAGCAGCCCCGGTCCAGGGTGCCCGCATCCTAGCTTGATCGCATCCGCAGAGACCCTACTTCCACTTTGGGCCACACTCGTGGGTCCCGGGTCAGGACCTGAGCCTGTCTTTGGGGGACACTCCGTAGCCACCGGGCTGCTTCTCCTGTGCCCTCCCCTCCTGGAGACGTCAGAGCCCAGTGGGGCTCTTCCTGAGGGCCCCGGGGTTGTGGGGGAGCGAGTGAGGTCGCAGGGCCCCTCCTGCCCTTTGCCCTGAGCCTGTGCCGTCTCTGCGTCCGTCCGCAGGGGAGGGTCTGCGGGCTGTGCGGGAACTTTGACGACAACGCCCTCAACGACTTCACCACGCGGAGCCAGTCCGTGGTGGGCGACGCGCTGGAGTTCGGCAACAGCTGGAAATTCTCCCCGTCCTGCCCGGACGCCCAGGCCCCCAGGGACCCCTGCGCCGCCAACCCGTACCGCAAGTCCTGGGCCCAGAAGCGATGCAGCATCATCAATGGCGCCGCCTTCCGCGCCTGCCGTTCTCAGGTGGGCCAAGGGGGTGCTGGGGCTGCCTCCTTCCCTCCTGGCGGGACCTGGGTCTGGCCTAGGCTGGCCCCCTGAAGGCGGCCTTGACCCTGACCGTGGTACACGGCACGCTGCGAGGACCTCCCGCCAGGCAGGTGCCCGTGTCCCCAGCCCTGGCCTGCTTTCCCTGAGGACACTCAGCCTCATCCCCTGGAAACGGGGCTGCGAGCCACCCAGGAAGGACCTCAGCGTCACCGCCCGGCCCTCCCCCACATTCCCTGAGCCGCCAGCCCCCGGCATGGACAGAAACCTCAGGGGGCCTCCAGCCCAGCCGGGCCCCACGGAAGCGGAGGATGGCACGGCCTGAGACCCCTCCCCGAAGCCCTTCCTGCTACGTAACGAGGACCGCGGGGCCCGCTCGCCAGCACGGTCTCGTGACCCGGGGCTCGCAGGTGCCGCGGAGGCGGCGTGGCGGGACCGGTCCGCAGCTGACACCGGCCAGCCTGTGTGGGGCCTCGCGTCCCGCCTGGCTCGCGGCCCCCGCCCGCACCCCGGGTGCCCTGCCCATTGGCTCAGAAAGTCCTTGGTGAACCTGACACAGCAGTCTCCCCCTCGGACGGTGCCGCCCGTGGTGGCAGATGCGAGACACGGTTGCCCTGGGCCCTGCCACCTGGGAGGGGGGAGCGGGGGGCACCCCCTCACCCTGAGGAGACAGCACCCCGTTTGTCAGGACAGGTCACCGCCCGGTCACAGGGAGGGCTGGCCTACAGCTAAGTGGGGTGGCCGAGCAGAGGCGAGGGAGGAGGGGCAGGGGTGGGTGCCCGGGCGGGCGCGTCGCAGATGGCAGATGGGGGTTTGCCGTGCAAATGGGGAGCCGGCTGCCCAGGGGCCGGGGCTTGGCTCTTCTCGCTGAGCAGACCACCCCCCGCCCACCCAGGTCGACTCCACCAGGTACTACGAGGCCTGCGTGAGCGACGCGTGCGCCTGCGACTCGGGGGGCGACTGCGAGTGTTTCTGCACGGCCGTGGCCGCCTACGCCCAGGCCTGCCGCGACGCGGGCGTGTGCGTGGCCTGGCGGACCCCGGACGTCTGCCGTGAGTGCCCGCCATGTGTCCGTCGGGCTGGGGCGGAGACACGGGGAGTGACGAGAGTGGTACTGAATGTGCGAGGGGAGGAAGGGCTTGAAGGGAGGCAGCAGAGCACCGCCCCCTGCATGGAGCCTGGCTGCAGCGGGTGGGCGTCCCTGACAAGCCGGCCAGCCCCCCTCCCCGCCGCCCCCTCTTGCCCCCGGGCCTCCTAGGCCCATGTCCTCTGAGGCTGCGTCCGGGAGGCACAGAGGAGGGGCGTGTCTTCAGAACAGCTCGCGGGACTTGGTCAAGGATCGGGGTACGGGGCAGCCCCCCGGGGCCGTCCTTGCGAGGGCAGCACTCCCCCGGGGGCCCCTGGGCCAAGCGCCTGGCCCTGAGCCCGCCCCCGTCGTCCGCAGCCCTCTTCTGCGACTACTACAACCCGCACGGGGGGTGCGAATGGCATTACCAGCCCTGCGGGGCCCCCTGCCTGAGGACCTGCCGGAACCCGCGCGGCCAGTACCTGCACAACGTCCGCGGCCTGGAAGGTGCGCTGCTGCCCTGCTGGTGTGGGCGGGGCCGTGCTGGGCAGCCGGTGGCCGGGGCCGAGGCTTGTCCTGGGGATCCCGGGGCCCTTGGCCAGGCTGGGCTCCTCCGGACCCCTCGTGGTGCCTTTGCGGCCATGGCCGCAAGCTCCCCACGGCGTGGTGGGGTCCAGGGCCGGGGACTGGGTGGAGGCGGGGGTGAGGCGGTGGGCAGTTGGTGTGGCGCGGACTCGGGCCTCTCTGGTCCACAGGCTGCTACCCCAAGTGCCCGTCAGAGGCCCCCATCTTCGATGAGGACCAGATGCGATGTGTAGCTTCATGCCCAACCCCGACCCCACCACCGCCCTGCCGCGTCCAGGGCAAGTCCTACCGGCCGGGCTCCGCGGTGCCCTCGGAAGAGAACTGCCACCGCTGGTGAGTTGCTTGGCGGGGGCTGCGAGGACCCTGGAGCACGTGCGGGATTCGCCCAGCCCTCCGCCGCTGGGGGGGAGGCCCCGCCCGGCCACCCCGCAGCAGAGCCTCCCTCCTTCAGGGCCAGAGGGTCCCCCAGCCTGGGTTTTCTGTGGGGTCCAGCAGGGAGCTTCCTTTATGCAGGATGAGGGTGGGGGGTCTGGGGGTGAAGGAAGGGGCCAGAGGGGAAGCTGAGCCATGACACGGCCCAAGGACCTCTGGGAAGACACCCTGGAGAGGGAGTGGCCTTCAGAAGGTCCAGGGGGCTCAGTGGCCATGCTCGAACTGCCTTCTCTGGTCATTGATAGGAAGGGCTCCCTAAGAGGGCGTGACCTCTGGGGCTGAGGCGGGGCCCCCAGGGACCCCAGTGGGGCTTCCCCTGCCTACCTGCCCCTGGGTGAGTCCCACCCCCAGACTCATCTCCCTTCTGTCGCCAGCGTTTGCACCGAGAGCGGCGTGCAGTGCACCTACGACTCTGAGGGTGAGCGGTGGGTGGCCCTCCTTGAGCCCGGGGTCTCGGGTCCCCGCCTGCGCCCCGGCCCCCTAACCGCCTGGCTGCTGTCCTCCCACAGCCTGTGTCTGCACCTACGATGGGAGGCGCTTCCATCCCGGGGAAGTCATCTACCACACGATGGACGGCACGGGGGGCTGCATCTCCGCCCGCTGTGGGGCTAACGGCACCATCGAGAGGAGGGTCGAAGGCTGCACCCCTACCACCCCCACCCCCCAAACCACCTTCTCCTTCTCTACATCCCTGCACGGTAAGGCAGACACGTGGGGTGCCGACCGGGCGGGGCCGTCCCCCCACCCCTGGCCCCGAGAGGCAGGAAGGAGCCAGGACGGGACAGAGGGCATGTCCCTGTGTGCCAGTCAGCCCGCAGCCAGGAAGGGCCCGCCACCTTGAGGCCGGCAGGACCCGTGTCCCCAGTCATGCTCTCAGGGCTGAGGCACCCAGCACGGGGCAGGGGCCGTGAGCAAAGGTGTCCCAGGTTGGTTCCTGGGAAGAGGACCACGGGGAGCCCAGCTGGGGAGTCCCTGCCTGGACCCACCGCTCTCCGATCGCCTTGCGTTGCACCAGGGCCAGGCACCTTCGCATCCTTACCTCTCCTAAGGGTGCCTTAGGGCCTTATGCGCGCTTCCCCCAAGGGTGAAGAGCCCCTGTAACTCTGGCTTTAGATTCCGGGGAGCAGGCTTCCCTTACCCAAGCTGAATTCACCCCTTGAATCAGCTGCGGTGAACTTCACCACTGCCAGGTTCGGGCATATCCCGGACGCTTGGCAGCTGCCCTCTCTCCCAAGTTCCCATCATGGGCGGAGACAGACAGGCAGCTGACACTGACAGACGGGGCGGGGCGTGTCCTCAAGGAGTGTGGGGGCCCCGGCCCCTGACGCTCGCCCTTTCTCTCCTGTCCTCAGTCGTGAGCTCGACGCTTCCACCCAGCACACGCCCCAGCCCTTCCGAAAGCACAGCGCACACCCCGGGCACGTCCTCTGGATCAACGCCTCCCACAGCCTCCGCGCTGCCCTCGTCCCGGTCCCCCTGTGGGGAGGAGTGCCAATGGTCGCCATGGCTGGATGTCAGCCGTCCGGGACGGGGCATAGACAGCGGTGACTTCGACACGCTGGAGAACCTCCGTGCCTATGGGTACCGGGTTTGCCGAGAGCCGAGAGCGGTGGAGTGCCGGGCCGAGCGTGCCCCCGAGGTGCCGCTGGAAGTCCTGGGGCAGCGCGTGGAGTGCAGCCTGACGGTGGGGCTGACCTGCTACAACAGGGACCAGGCCTCTGGGCACTGTGACAACTACCAGATCAGGATCCTGTGCTGCTTCCCCCGGGCCTGCCCCACTAGCAGTACAGAGATCACCCCTCCTGCAACCTTCACCACAACTGAAACTGGGCCCACGCGAAGAACCAGCGGGGTTACACCTGTGCCGACAGGGGGCACAGATTCCTCAGCCCCTGTCACCACACCTGGCCCAACCCCTGCCTCTGCGACTAGCAAAGCACCTGGCCCAGGTACCTCAACACCTGGGAAAACAACCCTCTTGACTCCCAGCCCAACGCCAGTTTCAACAACAGTCTCAACCACGACCTCTGTGCCAACCCCAACCCCAACACCAACGCCCTCGAAGGGAACCACATCTGAGCCAACCCAGGCCTGTTTGCAGGAATCATGCACCTGGACCAAGTGGATTGACGGCAGCTACCCGGGGCCAGGGAGGAACAGCGGAGATTTTGACACTTTTCAGAATCTGAGATCCAAAGGTTATAAATTCTGTGCAAAGCCCAGGAATGTGCAGTGCCGGGCAGAAGCCTTTCCCAACACCCCACTGCAGGCACTGGGGCAGGACGTGATCTGTGACAAAAAGGTGGGGCTGATTTGCTGGAACAAAGACCAGCTGCCCCCCATCTGCTACAACTACCAAATCCGTATCCTGTGCTGTGAGATGGTGGACCATTGCAGAACAACGACCAGTCGCCCTACCACACCTGGGCCCATACAGACGACCACAGGCGAAACCAGCACTGCCTGGACCGCTGCAACATTCTCGTCTTCCACACAACACAGCACTGCCAGCTCGGCACACGTGTCCCCAAGAACGAGGGTCACTCCCAGAACAAATGAGCAGAACACCTCCTGCCAGCCACAGTGCCTGTGGACCAAGTGGTTCGATGTGGACTTCCCATCTCCTGGGCCCCACGGAGGAGACTTGGAAACCTACAGCAACATCGTCAGAAGAGGAGAGAGGATCTGCCACAGACCCGAATACATCAGCGCCCTGGAGTGCCGAGCCGAGAACCACCGCGACGTCAGCATCCAGACGCTGGGCCAGGTGGTGCAGTGCAGCCCGGAAGTGGGCTTGGTGTGTCGGAACCGGGACCAGAAGGGCAAGTTCAGGATGTGCCTCAACTACGAGGTGCGCGTGCTGTGCTGTGAGCCCCAGAAAGGCTGCACTGGCACACAGGTCACATTTCCCAGCACCTCAAGTGTGAGTGTCACCAGCCAGACAGGTACCAGCTCCCATGAGGCCACATCCAGGGCAACCGCTGTGCAGACAACCAGCCCAACCGCAGTTCCTATAACCAGCACAACCTCTGTGGAGACAACCAACACAACGTCAGCTCCTACAAGAAGCACCACCACTGTGGAGACCCCCAGTCCAACCTCAGCTTTTATAACCAGCACCACCACTGTGGAGACAACCAGCCCAACCACAGTTCCTAGAACCGGCACCACCACTGTGGAGACAACCAGCACAACCTCAGCTCCTACAAGAAGCACAATCTCTGTGCAGACATCCAGCCGAACCTCAGCTCCTACAACCAGCACCCGCACTGTGGAGACAACCAGCTCAACCACAGCTCCTACAATCAGCACCAGCACTGTGCAGACAACCAGCCCAACCGCGGTTCCTATAACCAGCACAACCTCTGTGGAGACAACCAGCACAACCTCATCTCCTACAAGCAGTACAACCTCTGTGGATACAATGATCCCAAACTCAGCTCCTACAATTAGCACCACCACTGTGGAGACAACCAGCCCAACTACATCTCCTACAACCAGCACCAGCACTGTGGAGACAACCAGCACAACCTCAGCTCCTACAACCAGCACCACCACTGTGGAGACAAGCAGCACAACCTCAGCTCCTACAAGAAGCACAATCTCTGTGCAGACAACCAGCCCAACCTCAGCTCCTACAACCAGCACCCGCACTGTGGAGACAACCAGCCCAACCACAGCTCCTACAACCAGCACCAGCACTGTGGAGACAACCAGCACAACCTCAGCTCCTACAAGAAGCACAATCTCTGTGCAGACAACCAGCCCAACCTCAGCTCCTA
>NC_041231.1:3967153-3967725 GCF_002837175.3 Physeter macrocephalus | reverse complement strand
CAGCTCCTAGAACCAGCACCACCACTGTGGAGCCAACCAGCACAAGCAGAGGTCCTACAATTAGCACCACCACTGAGGAGAAAACCAGCCCATCCACAGCTCCTAGAACCAGCACCACCACTGTGGAGCCAACCAGCACAAGCAGAGGTCCTACAATTAGCACCACCACTGAGGAGAAAACCAGCCCATCCACAGCTCCTAGAACCAGCACCACCACTGTGGAGACAACTGGCCCAACCACAGCTGTTACCACCAGCACCACCATTGTGGAGACAACCGGCACAACCTCAGCTCCTACAGGAAGCACAATCTCTGTGCAGACATCCAGCCGAACCTCAGCTCCTACAACCAGCACCCGCACTGTGGAGACAACCAGCCCATCCACAGTTCCTACAACCAGCACCACCACTGTGGAGACAACCACTGCGGAGACAAACAGCCCAACCACAGGTCCTACAATTCGCACCACCACTGAGGAGAAAACCAGCCCATCCACAGCTCCTAGAACCAGCACCACCACTGCGGAGCCAACCAGCACAAGCAGAGGTCCTACAATTAGCACCACCACTGTG
>NC_041231.1:3966018-3966653 GCF_002837175.3 Physeter macrocephalus | reverse complement strand
AGCCACAGTGCCTGTGGACCAAGTGGTTCGATGTGGACTTCCCATCTCCTGGGCCCCACGGAGGAGACTTTGAAACCTACAGCAACATCGTCAGAAGAGGAGAGAGGATCTGCCACAGACCCGAATACATCAGCGCCCTGGAGTGCCGAGCCGAGAACCACCGCGACGTCAGCATCCAGACGCTGGGCCAGGTGGTGCAGTGCAGCCCGGAAGTGGGCTTGGTGTGTCGGAACCGGGACCAGAAGGGCAAGTTCAGGATGTGCCTCAACTACGAGGTGCGCGTGCTGTGCTGTGAGCCCCAGAAAGGCTGCACTGGCACACAGGTCACATTTCCCAGCACCTCAAGTGTGAGTGTCACCAGCCAGACAGGTACCAGCTCCCATGAGGCCACATCCAGGGCAACCGCTGTGCAGACAACCAGCCCAACCGCAGTTCCTATAACCAGCACAACCTCTGTGGAGACAACCAACACAACGTCAGCTCCTACAAGAAGCACCACCACTGTGGAGACCCCCAGTCCAACCTCAGCTTTTATAACCAGCACCACCACTGTGGAGACAACCAGCCCAACCACAGTTCCTAGAACCGGCACCACCACTGTGGAGACAACCAGCACAACCTCAGCTCCTACAAGA
>NC_041231.1:3964569-3965178 GCF_002837175.3 Physeter macrocephalus | reverse complement strand
CAGCTCCTAGAACCAGCACCACCACTGTGGAGACAACACGCACCACCAGTGTGGAGACAACCAGCCCATCCACAGCTCCTAGAACCAGCACCACCACTGTGGAGACAACACGCACCACCAGTGTGGAGACAACCAGCCCATCCACAGCTCCTAGAACCAGCACCACCACTGTGGAGACAACACGCACCACCAGTGTGGAGACAACCAGCCCATCCACAGCTCCTAC
This sequence comes from Physeter macrocephalus, assembly GCF_002837175.3. Classification (NCBI taxonomy): domain Eukaryota; kingdom Metazoa; phylum Chordata; class Mammalia; order Artiodactyla; family Physeteridae; genus Physeter; species Physeter macrocephalus. Next base: position 3,964,952 of record NC_041231.1, on the reverse strand, counting down.
AACCAGCACCACCACTGTGGAGACAACTGGCCCAACCACAGCTGTTACCACCAGCACCACCATTGTGGAGACAACCGGCACAACCTCAGCTCCTACAGGAAGCACAATCTCTGTGCAGACATCCAGCCGAACCTCAGCTCCTACAACCAGCACCCGCACTGTGGAGACAACCAGCCCATCCACAGTTCCTACAACCAGCACCACCACTGTGGAGACAACCACTGCGGAGACAAACAGCCCAACCACAGGTCCTACAATTCGCACCACCACTGAGGAGAAAACCAGCCCATCCACAGCTCCTAGAACCAGCACCACCACTGCGGAGCCAACCAGCACAAGCAGAGGTCCTACAATTAGCACCACCACTGTGGAGACAACCACTG
>NC_041231.1:3927121-3960902 GCF_002837175.3 Physeter macrocephalus | reverse complement strand
AGCTCCTACAACCAGCACCACCACTGTGGAGACAACCAGCACAACCTCAGCTCCTACAAGAAGTACAATCTCTGTGCAGACATCCAGCCGAACCTCAGCTCCTACAACCAGCACCAGCACTGTGGAGACAACCAGCACCACCATTGTGGAGACAACCAGAACCACCAGTGTGGAGACAACCAGCCCAACGTCAGCTCCTACAATTAGCACCACCACTGTGGAGACAACCAGCACAACCTCAGCTCCTACAAGAAGTACAATCTCTGTGCAGACATCCAGCCGAACCTCAGCTCCTACAACCAGCACCAGCACTGTGGAGACAACCAGCACCACCATTGTGGAGACAACCAGAACCACCAGTGTGGAGACAACCAGCCCAACGTCAGCTCCTACAATTAGCACCACCACTGTGGAGACAACCAGCACAACCTCAGCTCCTACAAGAAGTACAATCTCTGTGCAGACATCCAGCCGAACCTCAGCTCCTACAACCAGCACCAGCACTGTGGAGACAACCAGCACCACCATTGTGGAGACAACCAGAACCACCAGTGTGGAGACAACCAGCCCAACCTCAGCTCCTACAACCAGCACCAGCACTGTGGAGACAACCAGCCCAAGCTCAGCTCCTACAATTAGCACCACCACTGTGGAGACAACCAGCCCAACCTCAACTCCTACAATTAGCACCACCACTGTGGAGACAACCAGCACAACATCAGCTCCTACAACCAGCACAACTTTAGTCCCTGTATCTGAAACAACCCACTCCCAATCCCGGACCACCTCCTGCCAGCCACAGTGCCTGTGGACCAAGTGGTTCGATGTGGTCTTCCCATCTCCTGGGCCCCACGGAGGAGACTTTGAAACCTACAGCAACATCGTCAGAAGAGGAGAGAGGATCTGCCACAGACCCGAATACATCAGCGCCCTGGAGTGCCGAGCCGAGAACCACCGCGACGTCAGCATCCAGACGCTGGGCCAGGTGGTGCAGTGCAGCCCGGAAGTGGGCTTGGTGTGTCGGAACCGGGACCAGAAGGGCAAGTTCAGGATGTGCCTCAACTACGAGGTGCGCGTGCTGTGCTGTGAGCCCCAGAAAGGCTGCACTGGCACGTCTGCGACTCCCTTTGTGACTTCAAGTCCCCAGTCCTCACTCTCTCCCAAGTCCACCCCCGCAACGCTTTCCCTGGCGACCTCCCCCAGCTCCGCACCGCCCTCCACCTCCACGTGCTACTGCAGTGTGGCCCACAGGTTCTACCCGGCAGGTATGTGTACTCTACCTGGGTGTGTGGTGTGCGCTGACCCTGGTCACTGTTGCCCTGTTCACAAAACTACGGTGTTAAGGGGAGGGAGCGGTGTCTTGTCTTTGCGAAAGGGCTAGGTCTTGTGTATAGGAAGGCAGTAAGCCGTCTCTGAGGACACGCCATCTACATCTGGGAAGGAAGGCCACCTGCCAGACCAGCACCCAGGTGGACCACCAGCCTGGTTAGGGTCCCTCCCGGTGATCGCTTCCTGGCTCTGCTAGTGCCCTCCTGTTCCTTTTCTCGCAGGATCCATCATTTACCAACAGACGGACCTCTCCGGGCACTGCTATTATGCTGTTTGCAGCCCAGACTGCCACGTGGTCAGGCGGACCGACCACACCTGTCCCACCAGCACGCCACCTCCCACCCCGGCCACCTCCGCGACGGCGTCCTCTGTGACCGTTATTCAGCGAGGATGCCCAAATGCAGTCCCCCCAAGAATGGTAACCTCGCCTTTTCTGCCCTTCGCGGGGGCTCGGGGGGGGCCAGGGCAGGGACCCTCAGCATCATTCGAAGCAGGCTGTGGCATCAAGTGTGCATGAAGGTTGGTGACCCCTTGGCTGATGTAGGCTGAGCACGGCAAGTGGCCATTTCTGGTCCCCCAGAACTTCTGGAAGGGGTGCCAGGAGCGTGGGGCCCGAGGTTGAGACTCTGCTGCCTATAAAGGGGGCTAGAGCAGGTGACTGATGCTCTGGAAAGGGTCAAAAGGCCAAGGAGTGGAAACGGTGGGTGGGGAACAGGGTGGAAACGGGCAGAGGGGGAAGGGGGCAACCTTCAACACCCGGAACCCCTCCTAGCCAGCCGGGCGCTCGGCGGGGGCTGGGGGAGGAGAGGCCTGGTGTGGGTGTTGGCCGCAATCCCGGGGGCTCTTCTCTCCCCGGAGACCCAGGCGAGCTCTGAGCCCCGAGGGGTGGGCGCCGGGTCAGGGCAAGGCCCTGCACCAGTCTTTGCTTCCGCAGAAAGGCGAAACCTGGGCCATGCCCAACTGCACTGAGGCCACTTGTGAGGGCAACGGGGCCATCACCGTGAGGTCGCGCCAGTGTCCAAAGGTGCAGGAGCTCACCTGCGCCAACGGCTACCCCGCTGTGAAGGTGGCCAACCGGGAGGACTGCTGCCCACACTACGAGTGCCAGTGTGAGTGGGCGGGGCCGGGGGTGGCGGCCATGGCAGAGAAGGCGGGACGGAATCGGTGAGACCCAGGAGGGACTTCCCAAGATCAGGGCAGCGGTGCTGGCGCCCAGCCTCCTCCCCGGGTGCCCAGCGGAGCCCTGCCCAAGCCCAGAGCAGCCGGGCCACGCAGGCGCGAGGGGGCGTCCGGAGTCTGGTCCCACCTCTTGGCCGCTTCAGGCACCTACTGGACAGAGTTCTGTGCGCTGTTGGCGCGTGGGTCCCGACAACAGGGCAGTCGCCCGCTCCCCTTGGTGCGGGACACACTTGCCCCCCGGGGGAGCCCCGGGGCGGTGGGAGGAGGCCCGTGGTGCGGCCAGGTAAGGCGGCTCCTCCACCCGCAGGCGTGTGTAGCGGCTGGGGCGACCCCCACTACATCACTTTTGATGGCACATACTACACGTTTCTGGACAACTGCACGTATGTGCTGGTGCAGCAGATCGTGCCCGTGTTCGGACACTTCCGGGTGCTGATCGATAACTACTTCTGTGATGCTGAGGACGGGCTGTCCTGCCCGCAGTCCATCATCGTCGAGTACCGGCAGGACCGCGTCGTGCTGACCCGCAAACCCGTCGGAGGGGTCGTGACCAATGAGGTGGAGACGCCCTCCGGGCAGCCCCCATCGGTGCCGGGCGGGCTGGGGCGCCGGCACTGGCTGATCGCCACCCGGTTCTCTTTCTCTCGCTGGGTCACCGTCTAGATCATCTTCAACGGGGGGGTGGTCAGACCCGGCTTCCAGAAAGACGGCATCGTCGTCTCCCAAATCGGCATCAAGATGTACGTGACCATCCCCGCCCTGGGTGTCCAGGTCATGTTCAGCGGCCTCATCTTCTCCGTGGAGCTGCCTTTCAGCAAATTCGCCAACAACACAGAGGGGCAGTGCGGTAAGTGCCCGGCCCCAGCCCTGCTCTGGCCCTCCGGACTCTGGGCCCTTCCTCTGGCTGGGAGTGTCTGGTGTGAGAAGGGTCGGCCTCGGGTGTGTCCCTCCAGGAACTGCATTCTTGGCTGGGGGTGAGGCCGCCCGTGTGGCGCGGAGCCTTCAGCTGATTCTGCTTTCCAGCTGCACCAGGAATGTGCGGCCACACGGCCCAGGGGCCTGGCCAAGTGGCCCATACCTGAGGCCTCTTTGAGAACTGCCCCAGGGTGTGGCTTCTTGGAGGCAAAAGAAAGCACAGGGAGGTCAGGGGACAGGTCCCACAGCAACCCATCGAGTGCTGCGCGGAGACGCTGGGGCCCGGCCCCCAGCGCCCCAAGGGAGGGTGAGCGTGCCTCCGCTTTCCCCGGCTGACCGACCGCTGCTTCCACGGCCCAGGCACCTGTACCAATGACCGGAAGGACGAGTGCCGCCTGCCCGGAGGGGCGGTGGTACCCTCCTGCTCCGACATGTCGGGCCACTGGAACGTGACGTACCCCGGCGAGCCGCCCTGCCACAGGCCTCCTCGGACGCCCACCACAGCTGAGCCCAATACATCACCCACCTCGTGCCCCCCGTCGCCAATCTGCCAGCTAATTCTGAGCGAGTGAGAGTCCCTGGCAGGGCTGGGGTGGGGGTGGTGTCGAGTAGCCCTGCTAATCCCACGCTGCCTGGGAGATGGGAAGAAGTGGGCGGGCCTGCAGGGGGCCCCGAGGGAGAGGGGGGTCACGGCTGCTGGAACGCCAGGCGCAGAGCCCTGCGGGGCTCGTGGCGGGTCGGCCTCTGAGGCTCTGAGGCTCATGGTGGCTCCGGGCGTAAGTCCTCAGCCAGCGGCAGTGCCCGGGCGTGCAGGGCACGGGGGGACCCCAGCAGAGAATTTGCAGAAAGAAAAGCTGTGTTGCAGCCAGACACCCTCCCCGCCGCACAGATGGCCCCAGAGGCTGGGGTCCCTCGGCACACAGGTCGGCCCAGTGACGCCTCTCCCTCGGGGCCCTTCGTTAGGGAAAGACTACAGCCTGGCAACCCCACTAGGGAGCTGCCCCATGACCCGTGTGTCTCTGTGCTGCAGGGTCTTCAAGCCGTGTCACTCGGTGATCCCCCCGTGGCCATACTACCACGGCTGCACCTTTGACCAGTGCCACATGCCCAGGGAGGACGTGGTGTGCTCCAGCCTGGAGCTGTACGCCGCTCTCTGTGCGTCCCTCAACGTGTGCATCGACTGGCGGGACCTGACCAACCACACATGCCGTGAGTACCCCCCCGCCCCACGGCCCCAGAGTGCCCCGTCCCGCTGGGCGGTGGCATCAGCCTGTTTGAGGGGACAGACACTGGGCAACCCTTGGGTGGGCTTGGGTGGTCAGGGTGGGCTTCCAGGAGGAGGAGGGCTGAGCCCAGGATGGAGTGCATGTGTTTCCTGGAGGGACAAGAGGGGGTATCCAGGTCAGAGCACCGGGGCCCAGGGTCCAGGGGTCCAGGGCTCGGACAGGCTGGGCGGTGCAGGGCACACAGCAGGTGCCTGGGCCGAGAGCTCCAGCCAGCGGGGCCCAGGCCAGGGCCCGCGGCTCGTGCCCTCCGGCCTCAGGTGTGGCCTCACCCTCCGCACAGCTTTCACCTGCCCTGCTGACAAGGTGTACCGGCCCTGCGGCCCGTCCAACCCTTCCTACTGTTACACGAACGACAGTGCCAATACCCTGTAAGCACCTGCCCTCTGCCTCTGGGACACCCCCAGCCCGCCCCGTGTCCCCAGGCCGCCTCTCCCCACCCTGGAGGAGGCCACGGCCCCGCTCCCCCTCTGCTCCCCACAGGGCCCTCCTGGAAGCCATTCCCATCACGGAAGGCTGCTTCTGCCGGGAGGACATGGTGCTGTTCAGCTCGAGCACGGAGGTCTGCGTGCCAGCCAACTGCAGCAGTACGTCCCTGGGGCTGGGCTGGGGGCTTCCACGCACTGGCCCCTCGGGGTCGGCACTTCTCAGCCCGACCCCAGGGCTTTCCACCACGGCCTAGGTTTCCCCCGGCCCCCCACACCGGGTCTGCCCGTGACGGGCTGGGGGCCGTGGAGGCCCAGCGATGACGTCCTCTCTTTCCCTCCAGGTTGCCTGGGGCCCCACGGGGAGCCTGTGGAGGTGAGTGCGGCGCCCTCGGGGGGCTCAGAGGAGGGGAAGGGAGGGGCCAGGGTTTCCTGAGCAAAGACTCAGGAGGCCTCCTTGCAGGGCCCCGGAGGAGGGTGGGTGCCGGCCCCAAGGCTGGCCGCGTCCCGCCCTCCCTGGAGACCCCCTCCCGCCCCGCCTCCTGGCCCCCAGGGCCCCCCCAGAGCCCCAGCCACACTTTTGAAGACCCCTTGCAGGCCCTCAGCCGCGGGCTCCCCTCCTCCCACCGTGCCACGGGACAGGCAGGTGACCGGCGGCCCGGGGCCCCATGTCCCTCCCCTGACAGCCTGGCCACACGGTCAGCGTGGACTGCCAGGAGTGCAGCTGCAAGGGCAGCACCCGGAATCTGAGCTGCCAGACTCGGCCCTGCCCCCCGCCCCCCGCCTGCCCCGAGCCCGGCTTGGTGCCGGTGCCCGTGGCCCTGCAGACCGGCCAGTGCTGTCCCCAGTACACCTGCGGTGAGCCCCCGGCCGGGCGGGGGGCGCACATGTACAGGCTCAGGGCTGGCCAGCTTTGCCCCTGAAGGGTCCCGAGGCACCTGGGGGCACAGCCCAGGAGGGTGGTGGGCATGCCCTCCCTTTAGGTGGCTTCAGCTGCTGACCCCCAGCAGGAAGGCTCGAGAGTAAGGGCTACCGTGGAGGTCAGGGCCGACCAGCAGCCTCGTCCCCCGTGGCGGTGGGCACGCCCTGGAGAGCCTACCACCCGTCCACTGGGTAGTCAGTACTCCTGGGGACCCCCAGGGAGAGGCGACACTCGGGCTTGGGAGGGAGGCAGGTCCCCTGACGCCCCCTTCCGTCTGCTGTAGCCTGCAACACCACACACTGCCCCGCGCCCGTGGACTGTCCGGAAGGCTCCCGCTCCGTCCTGACCTACAAGGAAGGGGCTTGCTGCCCGACCCCAAAGTGCGGTGAGTGTCCTGGCTCAGCGGCGGCCAGGCTGGGGAGGAACATGGGCCGTCGCCCGGGGCTGGGGTGCTATAGTGGTGGGCGCGGGCAGCCGCTCCGCGGGAGGCCGGCGGGACAGGGGGACGGTGGGTCTGCAGGTCTGCTCTCTCCCCTGAGCAGGCCGGACCGTCTGCAGCATCAACGGCACCTTGTACCAGGTAAGAACCAGCCGAAGGTCAGGCCCCCTGGTGCACAGGGACCGGAGTCCCCCCGTCCTGCCAGCTTCTCCCCAAGGCTGCGTCCCTGCGGGCCTGGGTGGCCTTCGGAGCAGCAGTGGGCTCTTCTGGGACCACAACCCCTGTCCTGAACTTGTGAAGGCCCCCAGCCTCGCTCTCCCCGTGCCGGGTCCTCCAGAGCACGTGACCTCGCTGGAGGAGCAGCCCTGGGGCTCTGTCCCCAAGACCGGGACCCCGAGCAGGAGGCACTGCTGAGGGTCACCTCAGGGGAAGAGCCTGCCTGGCGGGGTCAGGCCTGGAGGGGACGTCCGGGAGGGCAGGGGCACCAGGCCCGGCGGGGCAGACGCCGTCACCTGGACTCCCCCAGCCTGGCGCCATCGTTTCCTCGAACCTGTGCGAAAAGTGTTGGTGTGAGCTGCCCGGTGGCCCCCAGTCGGACACGTTCGTGATCAGCTGTGAGACCCAGATCTGCAGCACCCGTTGCCCCGTGGTGAGTGGGCCACTCACCTGCACGCTCCCACCCCCACGCGGCGCCCAGCCGGGGCTCAGGCCGCACACCCTGCCCCCCTCCCAGGGCTTCGAGTACCAGACACAGAGCGGGCAGTGCTGCGGCGAGTGCGTGCAGGTGGCCTGCGTCATGAACACCAGCGACAGCTCTGCTCACCTCCTCCGTGTGAGTAGCGGTCACGGGGCTTGGGGTGAGTTCCGGGCGGGGCCGGCCACGGGCTCCGGGGGGGCCAGCCCCACCCCCGCACGGGGGGGCCGCCGGGAGCGCACAGCCACAGCGGGGGAGCTGGGTGGATGGCTTCCTGGTGCACCGGGGCCCCTGGGGAGCCGTCAGTGCAAGGCGGGCGCAGGGCAGAGCCCGCGGGAGCCTCCGGAAGCCCGTGGGCTGGGGGCTGACAGACAGACGGATGCAGCGCCCTCCCCCGCTGGGGGGGGGCCTGGGGGAGGGCCACTCACTTGCCGGCTGGGCCCCGCTGCAGCCCGGCGAGTCCTGGCCACACGCCGGGAGCCGCTGCGTGACACATCAGTGTGAGAAGTACCGGAATGGGCTCGTGTTGGTGACCACGGAGAAGGCGTGTCCCCCCCTCAGGTGTCCTGCGGTGAGTCCTGGGAGCCCGCCCGCCCTGCCCGGGGGGCCGACCGCGGCCACGGGAGGCTCAGGCCCCGGATGGGAGTGGGCGCCACCGTCTTGCGTCCCTGCCCTCGCTAACGGCGTCTCTGTCCTCGCAGGACGAGGCTCGGCTGAGCGAGGACGGCTGCTGCCACTACTGCCCCCCACCCCCATCCCCGAACAGTGAGCGGGCGTGCCGGCCAGGGGAGGGGGACGCGGGAGGCGGCGGGGGGCGGGGGGCGCCCGGCCAGGGCTGACCTCTGCGCCGCCTCCCGCGTCCCTCCCCAGAGTCGACCTGCGCCGTGCGCCACGAGCTCCAGGTCCTCCGGCAGCCAGGCTGCAGCTCCGTGGGGCCCGTGCGCCTCGCCTACTGCCAGGGCAACTGCGGGGACACCACCTCCGTGTACGTGAGCCCCTGACTCGCCCAGGGCAGACCCGCAACCCCCCCGCCCCGCCACAGAGGGCTCCTGTGGGGTGGGGCTTGGGGCGGGCAGACGGGGGCAGGATGGGGGGCGGGGGGCCGGCGGGGGCTGGGCCGGGGTCCAGGGACGCCTCGTGACCTGTCTGGACTCACACTCTTCTCTCTACTGAGCCCCAGACTCGGGGTCCCCGGTGGTGACCTGCTGGTCAAGTGGTTGGTGAGAGCCTGCTGGGCCCCTCCCCAGCCTTTGGGGGGCTCGGAAGGAGCCCCAGGGCACCTCAGCTGCCGTGACTGGCACGCGGGAGCCGCTGTTAAACGCCACCCGCGAGCCGCGAGCTCAGGCGGCCCCTGCCCACAGGTACTCCCTGGAGGCCCACTCTGTGAGGCACACGTGCCGCTGCTGCCGTGAGCTGCGCGCCTCTCTGCGGAACGTGACCCTGCATTGCGAGGACGGCTCCAGCCAGGCCTTCAGCTACACGGAGGTGGAGGAGTGCGGCTGTGTGGGCCTGCACTGCGACCCCCACGGGGGCCTCGGCCACTCAGGGGAGGTGCAGATGGCGCAGGGGGCCGGGCGGAGCCAGGAGACGGGGCTCAGGCGCCGGAGGAGAGGGGCCCCGGCTCCCCGGCCTTTGCAGTAGGCGGGCCGCAGCCCCACCCTGTCCCTCCAGGACAGGCCCACAAGAACGTTTGTATTCGCTGCAGTCTCAGCCTCCAAGGCCAGTGGAACCTGAGCCCCGGGCCAGGTGACCCAAGCCTAGGATGCACGGTCCACCCCTCGTCCCTCTCCGGGTCCAGCGGCCCCGGGTGTGCAGTGGCCCTGACGGGCTTGCAGCTGCCTGCTCAGGACCAGCCCGGGTGGGCAGGGGGTGGGGGAGGCTCCTCTGGCTGCGGGTCCAGCCTGCTGGTCCCCGCCTTCAGCATCACGTAAGGGCCTGATCCACAACGGTCCCTCAGATGCAGCAACTGACTGCTCGGCCGGCCACTGGGAGGCAAAGCCTCACCCCTGCCTCGGCCCTGGGCCTCAGGAAAGGGCCATCGGTTTCGGAAATACACTTGCAGCATTTGCAATTCGTGGGCTCCGTGTGATTTTTAAGCTTGTCCATAAAAGCCGGGAGCAGGTCGGAGGGCAGACGTGGGCCCGGGGCGGGGCAGGCCAGCTGCCTGGTCTCCTGTGCATTTGGCCGGACAGAGGGCGGGAGTCCCGCGGGTCCACCCAGCTGAGCCGTCAGACTGGGAAGGCTCCATCTTCTCTCTACAAATCTCTGGACTCTCCCATCACACCAAAGTCAAGCTCGGTGTGCAGTGCACCTGTGTCTGTGCACGTGTGTGCGTGTGTGCAGTGCACGTGTGTGTGCGCACACGTGTATGTGTGCATGTGTGTGCGTGTGCAGTGCACGTGTGTGCGGAGACAACCGGCCCATCCACAGCTCCTAGAACCAGCACCACCACTGTGGAGCCAACCAGCACAAGCAGAGGTCCTACAATTAGCACTACCACTGTGGAGACAACCAGCCCTACCACAGCTCCTAGAACCAGCACCACCACTGTGGAGACAGCCAGCCCAACCACAGGTCCTACAACTAGCACCACCATTGTGGAGACAACCGGCCCACCCACAGCTCCTAGAACCAGCACCACCACTGTGGAAACAACCAGCACCACCACTGTGGCGACAACCAGCACAACCTCAGCTCCTACAAGAAGCACAATCTCTGTGCAGACAACCAGCCCAACCACAGCTCCTACAACCAGCACCACCACTGTGGAAACAACCAGCACAAGCTCAGCTCCTACAAGAAGTACAATCTCTGTGGAGACAACCAGCCCAACCTCAGCTCCTACAACCAGCACCAGCACTGTGGAGACAACCAGCCCAAGCTCAGCTCCTACAATTAGCACCACCACTGTGGAGACAACCAGCCCAACCTCAACTCCTACAATTAGCACCACCACTGTGGAGGCAACCAGCACAACATCAGCTCCTACAACCAGCACAACTTTAGTCCCTGTATCTGAAACAACCCACTCCCAATCCCGGACCACCTCCTGCCAGCCACAGTGCCTGTGGACCAAGTGGTTCGATGTGGACTTCCCATCTCCTGGGCCCCACGGAGGAGACTTGGAAACCTACAGCAACATCGTCAGAAGAGGAGAGAGGATCTGCCACAGACCCGAATACATCAGCGCCCTGGAGTGCCGAGCCGAGAACCACCGCGACGTCAGCATCCAGACGCTGGGCCAGGTGGTGCAGTGCAGCCCGGAAGTGGGCTTGGTGTGTCGGAACCGGGACCAGAAGGGCAAGTTCAGGATGTGCCTCAACTACGAGGTGCGCGTGCTGTGCTGTGAGCCCCAGAAAGGCTGCACTGGCACGTCTGCGACTCCCTTTGTGACTTCAAGTCCCCAGTCCTCACTCTCTCCCAAGTCCACCCCCGCAACGCTTTCCCTGGCGACCTCCCCCAGCTCCGCACCGCCCTCCACCTCCACGTGCTACTGCAGTGTGGCCCACAGGTTCTACCCGGCAGGTATGTGTACTCTACCTGGGTGTGTGGTGTGCGCTGACCCTGGTCACTGTTGCCCTGTTCACAAAACTACGGTGTTAAGGGGAGGGAGCGGTGTCTTGTCTTTGCGAAAGGGCTAGGTCTTGTGTATAGGAAGGCAGTAAGCCGTCTCTGAGGACACGCCATCTACATCTGGGAAGGAAGGCCACCTGCCAGACCAGCACCCAGGTGGACCACCAGCCTGGTTAGGGTCCCTCCCGGTGATCGCTTCCTGGCTCTGCTAGTGCCCTCCTGTTCCTTTTCTCGCAGGATCCATCATTTACCAACAGACGGACCTCTCCGGGCACTGCTATTATGCTGTTTGCAGCCCAGACTGCCACGTGGTCAGGCGGACCGACCACACCTGTCCCACCAGCACGCCACCTCCCACCCCGGCCACCTCCGCGACGGCGTCCTCTGTGACCGTTATTCAGCGAGGATGCCCAAATGCAGTCCCCCCAAGAATGGTAACCTCGCCTTTTCTGCCCTTCGCGGGGGCTCGGGGGGGGCCAGGGCAGGGACCCTCAGCATCATTCGAAGCAGGCTGTGGCATCAAGTGTGCATGAAGGTTGGTGACCCCTTGGCTGATGTAGGCTGAGCACGGCAAGTGGCCATTTCTGGTCCCCCAGAACTTCTGGAAGGGGTGCCAGGAGCGTGGGGCCCGAGGTTGAGACTCTGCTGCCTATAAAGGGGGCTAGAGCAGGTGACTGATGCTCTGGAAAGGGTCAAAAGGCCAAGGAGTGGAAACGGTGGGTGGGGAACAGGGTGGAAACGGGCAGAGGGGGAAGGGGGCAACCTTCAACACCCGGAACCCCTCCTAGCCAGCCGGGCGCTCGGCGGGGGCTGGGGGAGGAGAGGCCTGGTGTGGGTGTTGGCCGCAATCCCGGGGGCTCTTCTCTCCCCGGAGACCCAGGCGAGCTCTGAGCCCCGAGGGGTGGGCGCCGGGTCAGGGCAAGGCCCTGCACCAGTCTTTGCTTCCGCAGAAAGGCGAAACCTGGGCCATGCCCAACTGCACTGAGGCCACTTGTGAGGGCAACGGGGCCATCACCGTGAGGTCGCGCCAGTGTCCAAAGGTGCAGGAGCTCACCTGCGCCAACGGCTACCCCGCTGTGAAGGTGGCCAACCGGGAGGACTGCTGCCCACACTACGAGTGCCAGTGTGAGTGGGCGGGGCCGGGGGTGGCGGCCATGGCAGAGAAGGCGGGACGGAATCGGTGAGACCCAGGAGGGACTTCCCAAGATCAGGGCAGCGGTGCTGGCGCCCAGCCTCCTCCCCGGGTGCCCAGCGGAGCCCTGCCCAAGCCCAGAGCAGCCGGGCCACGCAGGCGCGAGGGGGCGTCCGGAGTCTGGTCCCACCTCTTGGCCGCTTCAGGCACCTACTGGACAGAGTTCTGTGCGCTGTTGGCGCGTGGGTCCCGACAACAGGGCAGTCGCCCGCTCCCCTTGGTGCGGGACACACTTGCCCCCCGGGGGAGCCCCGGGGCGGTGGGAGGAGGCCCGTGGTGCGGCCAGGTAAGGCGGCTCCTCCACCCGCAGGCGTGTGTAGCGGCTGGGGCGACCCCCACTACATCACTTTTGATGGCACATACTACACGTTTCTGGACAACTGCACGTATGTGCTGGTGCAGCAGATCGTGCCCGTGTTCGGACACTTCCGGGTGCTGATCGATAACTACTTCTGTGATGCTGAGGACGGGCTGTCCTGCCCGCAGTCCATCATCGTCGAGTACCGGCAGGACCGCGTCGTGCTGACCCGCAAACCCGTCGGAGGGGTCGTGACCAATGAGGTGGAGACGCCCTCCGGGCAGCCCCCATCGGTGCCGGGCGGGCTGGGGCGCCGGCACTGGCTGATCGCCACCCGGTTCTCTTTCTCTCGCTGGGTCACCGTCTAGATCATCTTCAACGGGGGGGTGGTCAGACCCGGCTTCCAGAAAGACGGCATCGTCGTCTCCCAAATCGGCATCAAGATGTACGTGACCATCCCCGCCCTGGGTGTCCAGGTCATGTTCAGCGGCCTCATCTTCTCCGTGGAGCTGCCTTTCAGCAAATTCGCCAACAACACAGAGGGGCAGTGCGGTAAGTGCCCGGCCCCAGCCCTGCTCTGGCCCTCCGGACTCTGGGCCCTTCCTCTGGCTGGGAGTGTCTGGTGTGAGAAGGGTCGGCCTCGGGTGTGTCCCTCCAGGAACTGCATTCTTGGCTGGGGGTGAGGCCGCCCGTGTGGCGCGGAGCCTTCAGCTGATTCTGCTTTCCAGCTGCACCAGGAATGTGCGGCCACACGGCCCAGGGGCCTGGCCAAGTGGCCCATACCTGAGGCCTCTTTGGGAACTGCCCCAGGGTGTGGCTTCTTGGAGGCAAAAGAAAGCACAGGGAGGTCAGGGGACAGGTCCCACAGCAACCCATCGAGTGCTGCGCGGAGACGCTGGGGCCCGGCCCCCAGCGCCCCAAGGGAGGGTGAGCGTGCCTCCGCTTTCCCCGGCTGACCGACCGCTGCTTCCACGGCCCAGGCACCTGTACCAATGACCGGAAGGACGAGTGCCGCCTGCCCGGAGGGGCGGTGGTACCCTCCTGCTCCGACATGTCGGGCCACTGGAACGTGACGTACCCCGGCGAGCCGCCCTGCCACAGGCCTCCTCGGACGCCCACCACAGCTGAGCCCAATACATCACCCACCTCGTGCCCCCCGTCGCCAATCTGCCAGCTAATTCTGAGCGAGTGAGAGTCCCTGGCAGGGCTGGGGTGGGGGTGGTGTCGAGTAGCCCTGCTAATCCCACGCTGCCTGGGAGATGGGAAGAAGTGGGCGGGCCTGCAGGGGGCCCCGAGGGAGAGGGGGGTCACGGCTGCTGGAACGCCAGGCGCAGAGCCCTGCGGGGCTCGTGGCGGGTCGGCCTCTGAGGCTCTGAGGCTCATGGTGGCTCCGGGCGTAAGTCCTCAGCCAGCGGCAGTGCCCGGGCGTGCAGGGCACGGGGGGAGCCCAGCAGAGAATTTGCAGAAAGAAAAGCTGTGTTGCAGCCAGACACCCTCCCCGCCGCACAGATGGCCCCAGAGGCTGGGGTCCCTCGGCACACAGGTCGGCCCAGTGACGCCTCTCCCTCGGGGCCCTTCGTTAGGGAAAGACTACAGCCTGGCAACCCCACTAGGGAGCTGCCCCATGACCCGTGTGTCTCTGTGCTGCAGGGTCTTCAAGCCGTGTCACTCGGTGATCCCCCCGTGGCCATACTACCACGGCTGCACCTTTGACCAGTGCCACATGCCCAGGGAGGACGTGGTGTGCTCCAGCCTGGAGCTGTACGCCGCTCTCTGTGCGTCCCTCAACGTGTGCATCGACTGGCGGGACCTGACCAACCACACATGCCGTGAGTACCCCCCCGCCCCACGGCCCCAGAGTGCCCCGTCCCGCTGGGCGGTGGCATCAGCCTGTTTGAGGGGACAGACACTGGGCAACCCTTGGGTGGGCTTGGGTGGTCAGGGTGGGCTTCCAGGAGGAGGAGGGCTGAGCCCAGGATGGAGTGCATGTGTTTCCTGGAGGGACAAGAGGGGGTATCCAGGTCAGAGCACCGGGGCCCAGGGTCCAGGGGTCCAGGGCTCAGACAGGCTGGGCGGTGCAGGGCACACAGCAGGTGCCTGGGCCGAGAGCTCCAGCCAGCGGGGCCCAGGCCAGGGCCCGCGGCTCGTGCCCTCCGGCCTCAGGTGTGGCCTCACCCTCCGCACAGCTTTCACCTGCCCTGCTGACAAGGTGTACCGGCCCTGCGGCCCGTCCAACCCTTCCTACTGTTACACGAACGACAGTGCCAATACCCTGTAAGCACCTGCCCTCTGCCTCTGGGACACCCCCAGCCCACCCCGTGTCCCCAGGCCGCCTCTCCCCACCCTGGAGGAGGCCACGGCCCCGCTCCCCCTCTGCTCCCCACAGGGCCCTCCTGGAAGCCATTCCCATCACGGAAGGCTGCTTCTGCCGGGAGGACATGGTGCTGTTCAGCTCGAGCACGGAGGTCTGCGTGCCAGCCAACTGCAGCAGTACGTCCCTGGGGCTGGGCTGGGGGCTTCCACGCACTGGCCCCTCGGGGTCGGCACTTCTCAGCCCGACCCCAGGGCTTTCCACCACGGCCTAGGTTTCCCCCGGCCCCCCACACCGGGTCTGCCCGTGACGGGCTGGGGGCCGTGGAGGCCCAGCGATGACGTCCTCTCTTTCCCTCCAGGTTGCCTGGGGCCCCACGGGGAGCCTGTGGAGGTGAGTGCGGCGCCCTCGGGGGGCTCAGAGGAGGGGAAGGGAGGGGCCAGGGTTTCCTGAGCAAAGACTCAGGAGGCCTCCTTGCAGGGCCCCGGAGGAGGGTGGGTGCCGGCCCCAAGGCTGGCCGCGTCCCGCCCTCCCTGGAGACCCCCTCCCGCCCCGCCTCCTGGCCCCCAGGGCCCCCCCAGAGCCCCAGCCACACTTTTGAAGACCCCTTGCAGGCCCTCAGCCGCGGGCTCCCCTCCTCCCACCGTGCCACGGGACAGGCAGGTGACCGGCGGCCCGGGGCCCCATGTCCCTCCCCTGACAGCCTGGCCACACGGTCAGCGTGGACTGCCAGGAGTGCAGCTGCAAGGGCAGCACCCGGAATCTGAGCTGCCAGACTCGGCCCTGCCCCCCGCCCCCCGCCTGCCCCGAGCCCGGCTTGGTGCCGGTGCCCGTGGCCCTGCAGACCGGCCAGTGCTGTCCCCAGTACACCTGCGGTGAGCCCCCGGCCGGGCGGGGGGCGCACATGTACAGGCTCAGGGCTGGCCAGCTTTGCCCCTGAAGGGTCCCGAGGCACCTGGGGGCACAGCCCAGGAGGGTGGTGGGCATGCCCTCCCTTTAGGTGGCTTCAGCTGCTGACCCCCAGCAGGAAGGCTCGAGAGTAAGGGCTACCGTGGAGGTCAGGGCCGACCAGCAGCCTCGTCCCCCGTGGCGGTGGGCACGCCCTGGAGAGCCTACCACCCGTCCACTGGGTAGTCAGTACTCCTGGGGACCCCCAGGGAGAGGCGACACTCGGGCTTGGGAGGGAGGCAGGTCCCCTGACGCCCCCTTCCGTCTGCTGTAGCCTGCAACACCACACACTGCCCCGCGCCCGTGGACTGTCCGGAAGGCTCCCGCTCCGTCCTGACCTACAAGGAAGGGGCTTGCTGCCCGACCCCAAAGTGCGGTGAGTGTCCTGGCTCAGCGGCGGCCAGGCTGGGGAGGAACATGGGCCGTCGCCCGGGGCTGGGGTGCTATAGTGGTGGGCGCGGGCAGCCGCTCCGCGGGAGGCCGGCGGGACAGGGGGACGGTGGGTCTGCAGGTCTGCTCTCTCCCCTGAGCAGGCCGGACCGTCTGCAGCATCAACGGCACCTTGTACCAGGTAAGAACCAGCCGAAGGTCAGGCCCCCTGGTGCACAGGGACCGGAGTCCCCCCGTCCTGCCAGCTTCTCCCCAAGGCTGCGTCCCTGCGGGCCTGGGTGGCCTTCGGAGCAGCAGTGGGCTCTTCTGGGACCACAACCCCTGTCCTGAACTTGTGAAGGCCCCCAGCCTCGCTCTCCCCGTGCCGGGTCCTCCAGAGCACGTGACCTCGCTGGAGGAGCAGCCCTGGGGCTCTGTCCCCAAGACCGGGACCCCGAGCAGGAGGCACTGCTGAGGGTCACCTCAGGGGAAGAGCCTGCCTGGCGGGGTCAGGCCTGGAGGGGACGTCCGGGAGGGCAGGGGCACCAGGCCCGGCGGGGCAGACGCCGTCACCTGGACTCCCCCAGCCTGGCGCCATCGTTTCCTCGAACCTGTGCGAAAAGTGTTGGTGTGAGCTGCCCGGTGGCCCCCAGTCGGACACGTTCGTGATCAGCTGTGAGACCCAGATCTGCAGCACCCGTTGCCCCGTGGTGAGTGGGCCACTCACCTGCACGCTCCCACCCCCACGCGGCGCCCAGCCGGGGCTCAGGCCGCACACCCTGCCCCCCTCCCAGGGCTTCGAGTACCAGACACAGAGCGGGCAGTGCTGCGGCGAGTGCGTGCAGGTGGCCTGCGTCATGAACACCAGCGACAGCTCTGCTCACCTCCTCCGTGTGAGTAGCGGTCACGGGGCTTGGGGTGAGTTCCGGGCGGGGCCGGCCACGGGCTCCGGGGGGGCCAGCCCCACCCCCGCACGGGGGGGCCGCCGGGAGCGCACAGCCACAGCGGGGGAGCTGGGTGGATGGCTTCCTGGTGCACCGGGGCCCCTGGGGAGCCGTCAGTGCAAGGCGGGCGCAGGGCAGAGCCCGCGGGAGCCTCCGGAAGCCCGTGGGCTGGGGGCTGACAGACAGACGGATGCAGCGCCCTCCCCCGCTGGGGGGGGGCCTGGGGGAGGGCCACTCACTTGCCGGCTGGGCCCCGCTGCAGCCCGGCGAGTCCTGGCCACACGCCGGGAGCCGCTGCGTGACACATCAGTGTGAGAAGTACCGGAATGGGCTCGTGTTGGTGACCACGGAGAAGGCGTGTCCCCCCCTCAGGTGTCCTGCGGTGAGTCCTGGGAGCCCGCCCGCCCTGCCCGGGGGGCCGACCGCGGCCACGGGAGGCTCAGGCCCCGGATGGGAGTGGGCGCCACCGTCTTGCGTCCCTGCCCTCGCTAACGGCGTCTCTGTCCTCGCAGGACGAGGCTCGGCTGAGCGAGGACGGCTGCTGCCACTACTGCCCCCCACCCCCATCCCCGAACAGTGAGCGGGCGTGCCGGCCAGGGGAGGGGGACGCGGGAGGCGGCGGGGGGCGGGGGGCGCCCGGCCAGGGCTGACCTCTGCGCCGCCTCCCGCGTCCCTCCCCAGAGTCGACCTGCGCCGTGCGCCACGAGCTCCAGGTCCTCCGGCAGCCAGGCTGCAGCTCCGTGGGGCCCGTGCGCCTCGCCTACTGCCAGGGCAACTGCGGGGACACCACCTCCGTGTACGTGAGCCCCTGACTCGCCCAGGGCAGACCCGCAACCCCCCCGCCCCGCCACAGAGGGCTCCTGTGGGGTGGGGCTTGGGGCGGGCAGACGGGGGCAGGATGGGGGGCGGGGGGCCGGCGGGGGCTGGGCCGGGGTCCAGGGACGCCTCGTGACCTGTCTGGACTCACACTCTTCTCTCTACTGAGCCCCAGACTCGGGGTCCCCGGTGGTGACCTGCTGGTCAAGTGGTTGGTGAGAGCCTGCTGGGCCCCTCCCCAGCCTTTGGGGGGCTCGGAAGGAGCCCCAGGGCACCTCAGCTGCCGTGACTGGCACGCGGGAGCCGCTGTTAAACGCCACCCGCGAGCCGCGAGCTCAGGCGGCCCCTGCCCACAGGTACTCCCTGGAGGCCCACTCTGTGAGGCACACGTGCCGCTGCTGCCGTGAGCTGCGCGCCTCTCTGCGGAACGTGACCCTGCATTGCGAGGACGGCTCCAGCCAGGCCTTCAGCTACACGGAGGTGGAGGAGTGCGGCTGTGTGGGCCTGCACTGCGACCCCCACGGGGGCCTCGGCCACTCAGGGGAGGTGCAGATGGCGCAGGGGGCCGGGCGGAGCCAGGAGACGGGGCTCAGGCGCCGGAGGAGAGGGGCCCCGGCTCCCCGGCCTTTGCAGTAGGCGGGCCGCAGCCCCACCCTGTCCCTCCAGGACAGGCCCACAAGAACGTTTGTATTCGCTGCAGTCTCAGCCTCCAAGGCCAGTGGAACCTGAGCCCCGGGCCAGGTGACCCAAGCCTAGGATGCACGGTCCACCCCTCGTCCCTCTCCGGGTCCAGCGGCCCCGGGTGTGCAGTGGCCCTGACGGGCTTGCAGCTGCCTGCTCAGGACCAGCCCGGGTGGGCAGGGGGTGGGGGAGGCTCCTCTGGCTGCGGGTCCAGCCTGCTGGTCCCCGCCTTCAGCATCACGTAAGGGCCTGATCCACAACGGTCCCTCAGATGCAGCAACTGACTGCTCGGCCGGCCACTGGGAGGCAAAGCCTCACCCCTGCCTCGGCCCTGGGCCTCAGGAAAGGGCCATCGGTTTCGGAAATACACTTGCAGCATTTGCAATTCGTGGGCTCCGTGTGATTTTTAAGCTTGTCCATAAAAGCCGGGAGCAGGTCGGAGGGCAGACGTGGGCCCGGGGCGGGGCAGGCCAGCTGCCTGGTCTCCTGTGCATTTGGCCGGACAGAGGGCGGGAGTCCCGCGGGTCCACCCAGCTGAGCCGTCAGACTGGGAAGGCTCCATCTTCTCTCTACAAATCTCTGGACTCTCCCATCACACCAAAGTCAAGCTCGGTGTGCAGTGCACCTGTGTCTGTGCACGTGTGTGCGTGTGTGCAGTGCACGTGTGCGTACACGTGTATGTGTGCATGTGTGTGCACACGTGTATGTGTGCGTGTGTGTGCACACGTGTATGTGTGCACGCAGGCCCAAGGGAGACCAATCCCCCAGGAGTGCTGTTGCCCTCCCCTCTGGGACCCCTGCCCCCTGCCCTGGGAACCTCCAAGTTTCGAAAACCCAGCCCCCTCTTCCTTGGAGGCCCCAGGGGAGTCCCCGACACCCCCGGTGACACACTGGCCTCAGGCTGGACCCGGCCCCACAGCAGCACTGGGAGGGTGGGCAAGGGCCGTGCGGATGTCCCTCTCCAGGCATGGAGGGAGCCTGCTGCCCACACAGGGCAGCGGAGAGGGGCAGGGGGCAGGGTCCAGCACAGGAATGCACAGGGTGCCCTGAGCTCCCCAAGCCTGAGTGCCAGGAAGGGGCGACCAGAGCAGACAAGCCCACGGGGCCAGGTGCCAGCCAGCTGACCCCGGCCATTGCTGCGAGGCCAGCCTGGCCTGGACCCTGACGGGGCGGGGGGCTGCCAGGCTGGACAGTGCCGGCCACCAGGGTCGCCCTGGGGCTCAGTCCCGCCGAGCTTCCCACGGCCCCACGCATCTTGGGGCCCCTTTGCTGGGCCAGAGAAGGCCTCGGGCACCTGTGGACGCTGGGCGGTAGGCTTGGGCGGCCAGGCCTGGATGCAGGGCAGGGGCGGATGCCTCGCCACCTGTCCTCCACGACAACATGGAGGCGGGTGGTAGCAGGCTCTCAGTCCTGCTGGAACCTAAGCCCGGGGAGGGCAGCTTGCTGGAGGTCAACTGTGGAAACACAGGAAGCTGGACTCATGTCCTCATGTCCCTGCTGCGGCTCCTGGAATTAGATGCCCACCGCGTCCACCTCACGCTGCCTTGGTCACAAGGACCAGGGCCAGGCTGAGCTGGGTCTGGGGACCGGGTGGGTCCAGGGCTGGTGGCACCAAAAGCCCCACCTCCAGGACCCGGCTGCAGTCCCTGCACTGCCACAAGGTGGCAGCACAGTGGTCCTGGCGCCTCTGGCTGGGCCAGGGGCTCAGGAAGCAGAGTCAGGGGTCTCAGGGGTCCAGGGCGGTGGCTTACGTCCTCTGAGGCTGGGCCGCCCCTTGAGGGCCGCAGGGCCGCGAGGACCCTGGATGAGGGTGAGGACCGCTCTTTACAGTTTACACATCTCTGGCCGGCATTGCCCACTCCCACCCCTGTGTGCCCCGTCCTGAACACCAAGTGCCCGGTGCCCTGGTCCAGCCCCCCACGGCCCGCCTGACCCGGCTGTTTGCTCCGGCCGGCCGTGCGGGCCGTGGAGCTGACCTCACAGCCTGACCTCCCCGTCAGAGCCCAGGTAGGGGCCGAGGGGCTCCCGCAGCCATGACCCCACGACCCCTTGGGCCCAGGAGACGGCCCGAGTGGGAGGTGGATGGACGTGGCAACGAGGTCCGGGCAGGGAAGTCACTGCCACCCCCATGGGACGCCCTCCTGGGAGCAGGAAGTTCCCGGCCCTCTGGCTCTGGGAGCTGCCGCCCCAGTGACTGGCTGGCCCTGTAGCCGCAGGTGGCACCCTAATCAGCGCCACTGCCCCCGGAGGGGATCGGGTGTCGGAGGGAGCCCGCTCTTCCTCTCTGGCTGGGACGGACGCCAACGCAGTGATTAAACCTCCATCCCCCGGGAGTGCACAACCCCTCCCCTGCCCGGAACTGGGACCAGGCGGCAAGAGTAACCAGATAACGGGTCCCTGCTGCCACCCCAGACCCGCAGCCCTGGCCAGGCGGTGCCACGAAGAGCAACGGAGCTGGGTCCGGCCCACCGAGGCGTCCACGGCTCTGCCTGCAGGGCGGCTCCTCCAGGCTGTGCTTGGGGCCCCCACCTGCTGGATGCTGGGAGGGGACGGGGGATGATTTGTCACCACGGGGGTGGGGACACATGGCCAGAAGAGGTCCCGGGGCCAGGCCCCACCTCCTTTGGCCCCCGTGGAGTCTGGCCTTGGCAGAGCCATCCCTTCATTTCTGGGTCCTGCCCCAGGCAGATGGGGAAGGGGCGTCCACCCTCATGCTGGGGGGACCTGATCGGGGGCAGCTTCTGCCCAGATAAAGGGTGCTGGGGGCTCCTGGATATGGGGAAGCAGATGGACAGGGACACAGGACACTGGGGAGCCTGTGACCGTGGTGTGCAGGTTGGGTTGCAGCCCTCTCCTGACCTCTGCCCCCAGCACGCCCACCCCATCCAGGGACACTTGGACTCCCACCCAGGCCCGAACCACTGGAGAGGGCTGCTTGGTCTGAGGCCAGAGCTGGGGCGCCAGCGGCCGGCCTGGTCCTGGGCACGTGCAGGTCACAGCTCTGACCTATTTGACCTGGGCCCTGGGCAGCGGATTGGCGATTCGCAGCCAACCCCGTGGGGACACGTGGGGCCCGGGCCATCACACAGGCGTCTCCGTGAACATGGCCCAGACAGCCTCGCGGCCCGGTCTTCAGAGGAAGTCGGCAAACTCACTGCAGAATCTGCATGGACGTCAAAGGTCCTCAGATATCCGGATCAACTGACAAAGAGCGGAGGGCACTGCCCGCCGGTGCGGGAAGTACCGCGGCGATCTCGGAGCCAGGGCTGCGCCAGGAGCTGGGCCACGTGGCAGCCCGGGACCCAGGGCCGCGCGCGGAGCCACGCACAGCGCGAGCCTGGCGTTGGCAGGAAGCGTGGACGGATCACCGGGAATGAGGCCACGCGTTAGTGCCGCGGGGGAGTAAGGCAGAGAACCCCTTTCTGCTGCTGGGGTCCCGCTCGGTGGCCGGGAGGGAGGGAGGAAGGGAAGGAGGGAGCCTGGGCATGTCTGGGGGAGGTGCCCCGGCAGGGCCCGGCGGGGTCGGAGGTCGGAGCTGCAGGGACACGGGTGTGCCCGAGGTGGGCGGGGAGGGGCGGCTGGAGGGCAGCCGGGCCAGGCGGAGTGGGCCTCAGGGTCAGCCAGAACCAGGCCTTAGCACTGAGTGAAGGGGCACTGGGGGACTGGGCAGAGGTTGTAGAGCTCTGCCTTGTCCTTCAGGCCCCACTGCAGGGTGAGGACAGACACACGGGCTGAGACAAGAAGCAGGAGTCTGGGTGGGGTCCGAGCTGGGGGGTAGGTCACTGGTGAAGGTGACTGTTCGGCGATGGACCGGCTGTGGAGTGTGGGTGAATAGACAGCACCCTCCATCGGGGGCCGGGGAAGGATGGGGTGGCTGGGGAAGGGCATTGGGGTGGGTAGGAGCTCGGTGGGGTCACACTGTGTTTGACCATTAGACGCCCGGTGGAGAGGTCAGGGTGGCAGGTGGACATGTGAGTCGGGGGGGCCAGGGCTGGAGCCTGCCCTCACAGGGAGGCAAAGATGGGAGAAGTCGGAGCTTCAGCTCTCCAGCTCGGGAGATTGTCAAGGGAGTGAGTGCAGATAGAAAAGAAAGGGAGGGGAGGGGAGGGGAGGGAGGCGGGAGCTATGTCTCCTCCGCTCTGGACTCCAGGAGGCTCAAGACCTCGCAGGTGAGGACCCCGCAGCCCCAGGGAAGCTGTGGGAGATGGTTCTGTGATGGGAAGTGGGGAGGGAGCCCTTCGGCGAGATGTAAAACGCCAGATGCTGGCAACAGCCCTGGGCTTTGCTGACATAAACTCCGTGGTTCCCCTTCACCGCGGTCCGTGGACAGGGTGACACACCTGGGGTCGCTGTCTGCATCCGTGGCTTTCTCGCGGCTCATAGAACCCACCTATAGAGAGGCACACCAGGGTTTTATTTCTTTACAGAATAGAATAAAAATAAAACATCATCGTGTTACCACTGTGAAGCCCCTGTGTCCTGGCTTCCAGAAGAAAATGGGTTTATGACTGAGGTTCCAAAGAGCATGGTTCCCGGAGCCAAGCAAGGACAGACAGGGGGAGGTGGAGGACGCCTAGAGCTGCGAACAAAAACGAAGATGGAAAACCAGCCCAGAACTCGGATGACGATGGGCACGATCAGGTGGGTTTCTGACAACAGCGGGGGGCTCTGCGCGGTCAGTGATCAGCCTGGGACTGAGGAACCCCCCCCGCAACCCAGCATCCACCCCGGGGGTGTCCAGCTGCCGAGCAGGGGGCTGCCCGGGGGGCTGGGCGGGAGGGTCGCCAGGGCAGGTCAGAGCTGACGCAGCTGGATGGGAACGGCCCCTCCACCGAGACAAACAGCCTGGGCGCCCCCAGCCCCCACAGGGCTCAGGGAACTCGGTGCCCTCGCCCCCAGGTTGACAGGCCCTGAGGGGACCCCAGCACCCATGCCAAGCTCAGGGCCACCCTGTCCTGGGAGTGTCACAGCCCCCCACCCCCATGAAACGAGGGAGCAGGTAGGGTGCCCTCCGGGGACACAGCCTGTCAGCAGGTGCCGCCCACTTCAGGAGACCTCTCTGAGCAAGGCACCCTGCCCACTGGAGGCCGTGAGGGGCAAGAAATCCCCGGGGCATGAGGTGGCCCCCCTTCCCGCCCAGCCCCTCCCGGGGGCCCCTCCCCGCCCGGGGCCCCGGCCCTTCCTGCTTCCACCAGGGAAGCCAGCCCCGGGGGCACACAGCGTCCACAGAGCCAGCGGCCCCATGGCAGCCTGGGTGTCTGGAGACTGTCCCCCAGGTGGGAGGGGTGGCCTGGCCTCGTGGACCCTAGACTCAACCTTGCAGGCCACAGGCTGAGCCCTCGGGCGGAGGGACTTGGCGCCCTGTCTCCAGACCCGTCCTTTCCTGGACCCCCTCCCAGCCCTTAGCCTCCAGCCCCAGGAAGTGGGGCCTGGAGTTCCGTCCCTGGGGTGGGGTCTTTGTTTCCTGCTGGCTGCACCCACGCTCTGTCCTCAGCTGACGGCCGAGCCTCCATGGTTCCACGAGGGGACGGTTCAGCGTGTGGGAAACCACCAGGAGCTTCCCCCCGGCCCCCGTCTCCTCCCAGGGCCCCTGCAGAAGCTGCCCCTGGGGCGGCGGCCACAACTCCAGCCCTAGGCATCAGGGAGACGGCGTCTCTCCAGCCACGGCACCTACGTCTCTGCTCACGTTGCACCCGGGTGTGCGTGTCACTCACACGGTCCCTGGCCAGACCTGCAGACGTGGACGCCAGAGCCCTGGGGACGGAGGGCAGGGACTGCTCTGCTGGCAGAAACCGCTCTTGCAGAGGCCAGGCAGCCTCCTGGGGAAGGGGGCTGGGGGAGGGGGCTGTGGGCAAGGCGCTCTGGCCACTGCCGCCCCCTGCGGGTCCCACCGTCCTGCCGGCCAGCAAGGTCCATCCCGAGCGGGCCTGAGCCCTGAGGGGCCTGGCAGCCGCTCTGCTGGGCGGACGTGGGGCAGACATGGCGAGGCAGCTCCAGCAGCTCCTCCCCCGCCCCCGGCTGGTGCTCCCAAGAAGCCTCCATCCAACCCTCCCCCCCGGACCGCTAGTCCAGCTCGCGCCTCGAGGCCTTTCCTGGCCACCAGGACCGCCGCTGTCAGCCGTCCTCCCCGCCCTCCTGCTACAGTCCAGAGTTCAAACTCACCCATCGCTGGGGTGCCCTCCACTTGCCGCATCGGCCCCATCCCCGACGTGGGGGGTGGCGGGGGCCCTGACAGAACACGAACAAGATACCCAGACACGAGGGAACCCCTTCAGCCTCCCCAAGAAAACGCAGCAGAGTGAAGTCGGGGCCTCCAGACGTCAGAGATCAGGCCTGGGACTGTGACCCCCAGGAGGGCTGGGCCTCCCCCAGCCCGGGGTCTGAGCCCAGACGAGGGCGGCGTGGCCCAGGACGGTGCTGTGTCTCCCGGCCGCCCTCTCCGGTCGCTGGTCACCGCTGGGGCCTTGAGGCCGGTGGGGAGGGCAGCAGGCAGGGCTTGGATGTGGGTGACCGGCCTGTGTAGCCTCAGGGCCAGGCGCCCCTCGGCACCGGCTGCGGGGTGTGGCCCCGGGCTGTGTGGGGCTGCGACGGGCCCCTCTGCCAGCCTGTGGTTCTGAGTCAACACTGGGGTTCCTGGAGGGAGGAGGGCACACTGCCCACTGACACCTAGTCACGTCTGCTGGCGGCCAGGACACCCCACCCGCTACTGTTTATTCTCCCTCATGCTGTCTTAATCCTGAGCAAACGTGGGCCCAGGGGCCCAACCTTCTCCTCTGTCCACATCTCCCTGCCCATGCTGGGCCATGCCTGCCCCTTCGCCCAGGCTTTGCCCCGTCGGGGGGTCCTGTGACCCTCCCCAAGACCTTGGCCCCATATGGGGGTGCTGCTTCTCCAGGGGATTCACAACAGGGCTGGGGAAGAGGACGGGGGAGGGGGTGGAGAGGGAGGGGGGAGAAGGGGACAGGGAGGCACCTCTTGCACCTGCCTGGGGACCTGCCACGTCAAGGGGCCCCTGCCCCGGCTAGCTCTGCCCAGAAGATAGTGCGCCTGCCCCTCCTCCGCTCTCCCTTATTTCCTCCCCCTCCTCCTTCCCCCGTTTCCCTTTGGCCCTCCCCAACATCACCACTGTGTCCCTGCCATGTACAGGTGCAGTGGTCCCCCAATGGCCTCCCTCTAGTCCATTCCCCAAATCACAGCCAGCATGGAGCTTTCTGGAGAACTTTTGGATACAATTTCCAATTTATGGTTAAGTTGCAAAAATAGTATAAAGAGCTCCTGTCTGCCTTTAGCCCAGATTCTCCAGGGTTTGTATTTTGCTCCCTTTGCTGTACTATTTGCTCTTGGGCGGTGCTGTACCTGCCCTCCCCTTTCTCTGTGTCTACATATTTTCTCTGTATCACTGGAGTTTAAGAAGATTGCCCCTTCACCCTAAATAGATGGGGGTGTGTCTCCCAGAAGTAGGGCGGGGTCTGTGAAGATGCAGCACCACCTGCCGTCCTCAGGCCGCTACACCCCTCGCTTGTCCTGCTGGTGTCCATTCCTCCCAGTCTGGGGTCTGACCCAGGACTGCATGTCACGTGAGTGCAGCCTCCTTGGTCATCTTTAACCTGGAATCTGTCCCCAGCCTTTCTCTGGGCTTCTTGACCATGCCCTTTTTGAGTAGTGTGGGCCAGTTACGTGGTGCAGCACCCCCAAATCTGGGTCTGTCTGTGGCTTCCTTGTGTCGTGGCTGGAGTACACACTTAGCAGGAGTGAAGCTGTGTCCTTCTCGGTTCGTTATACCTGGAGGCACGTGATGTCAGTTGGATCGACCAATGGGAGTTCACTTTGGCTCAGGGTGGGTATGTCAGGTTTTCCACTGGAAAGTAGCCACTTCCCTCCTTGGAATTAATAAGGGTCTTATGGGAGAGGCTTGGGACCATGTAAGGATCCCACTCCCTTTAGCGTTAGCGCCCACTGATGCTTTTCTAATCACATCCACTCTTCTTACCTGCATTCTGCAGTAGGAAGAGCTTTCTCTTTTCTCCCATTTATTTATTTTTCATTTATTCATTTATATCCATCTAGCCTCACGAACTTGTATTTTCAGAATGGCTCTGTGGTGGGCTGGGAAGCTCTAAGGTCTCGTTTTCCACAGAAGCATTGAAAAGGACAAGGAGAAACTGTCTGGAATAACTGTCTTCAGAGCTCTAGAAGATAGTCAGAGGTTTACAGGAACCAAGCTAATGTCCAATCCAGAAAAGGCCATCTTCAGAAGGATAGGAAAGTTTTGTGGCATTTTCACTCACCCTTGCCCATCCCCAGTGCAGTGGCAGTTTTGGTCTTGGGTTGCCAGCCCAGTTCCCTTCCCCTCCCCCACCCCAAGCCAGAAGGAGCAGAGAATACCATATTTGCAAATTACTGGGAACATCTGGTGGATTCACAAAGGAATGATGCAAGGCACGCATCTCTGTTTTGCTTAACCTGGAATTCAAGTGGCAAAAGTGGCAGACACTGCTCATAAAAGCTGCGAAGTGACTACAGACACAGACTCCTGGGGCAAGAGATTACAGTTGGAGACATAAAATGGACGATCTAAGGCCTGGAGGAGTTGAAGTAGGACTCTTTGAGAAATTCGGGCATTCAAAAGCAGCCATGCACATGCAGGAATTTAGAAAGACACACTCATGCCCAGGCAAGATTTCATCTTGGGCTGGTCCCCAGGCTCAGAGCAAGCCTGCCTAAGTGCTGAAGGACAGCGCCAGGCTGTGAAGACTGGGAAAGCTCCTGCTACTCAAGGAAACTCTGCCCAAACACCCGTTGAACGCAAGCTAAACCAGCAAAGATTCAGTGATCACACAAAACAAAGAATAGTCTTTGTAAAAATTAAGACTTTGGAAAAGTCTCAAAACAAATGGACCGCTACATCCTTCAACAACAAAAAGAGAAAGAACGAAAAGAAAAAGAATAGCAAACACTGGGAAGGGGAGAATCTGATTTCCAGAGTTACCTCCCAATTTTCAACAAAAAATCACAAGGCTTACAAAGAACAAGAAAATATGGCCCATTCAAAGGAGCAAAATAAATTTACAGAAATCATCCATAAGGAGGTCGAGACATCAGTCTTACTAGACAAAGACTTTAAAACTACTGCCTTAGGTGTGCTCAAAGAGCTAAAGTAAAACATGGACAAAAACCAAAGGAAATCAGGGAAATGATGCATGTACAAAATGAGAATATTAACACAAAGATAGAAATTATTTAAAAAATTAGAAATTCTGGAGCTGAAAAATACAGTGACTGAAATGGAAAATTCACTAGAGGGGCTCAATAGCAGACTTGAGCAAGCAGAAGAAAGACTCAACGAACTTGAAGACAGAACAATTGAAATAAACAAATTTGGGGAGCAGGAAAAAAGGAATGAAGAAAAGTGAATAGAGCCTAAAGGACTTGTCAGGCATCATCAGGTGGGCCAACATATGCATAATGAGAGTCCGTGCAGAGAAGAGAAAGGGGCAAAAATATTATGTGAAGAAATAATGGCTGAAAACTTCTAAGAAGCTCAACAAACTCCAGGTAGGATAAACTCAAAGAGGTCCACATTGACATACATTATAACTAAACCGTTGAAAGTCAAAGAAGAAAATCTCAAAAGTACCAAGAGAAAAGAGAATTCATTCTCAATAAGATTATCAGCTGATTTATCATCAGAAACCTTGGAAGCCATTAAGGCACTGAATGATACATCTGAAGTGGTGAAAGAAAAAACAATCAACCAAGAATTCTTTATCTGGCAAAGCTGCCCTTCGAAAGTGAGAGCAACCCTTCAGGTTGAAATGAAAAGACACTAGACAGTAAATCAAAGCTCTATAAGAAAATAAAGATATCCAATAAAGCTAAATATGTGGGCAAATATAAAAGCCAGTATGGTTGTAATTTTTGTTTGTAACTCTACATTTCATTTTCTATGATTTAAAAGATAAATTCACGAAAATAATTGCAAATCTATGTTATTAGCACACAAGGCATAAAGATTTAATCTGTTACAACAATAACATTAGGAGGGGAAGGAACTATATGGGATTAGAGTTTTGTATGCAATTGAAACTAAACTGGTGTCAATTCAAATTAGACGGTTTTAACTTTAGGGTGTTATATGTAATCCCATGATAACCACAAAAAATATCTACATAATATATACAGAAGGAAATGAGAAAGGAATCAAAATTTTTCACTACAAAAAATCAACTAAACACAAAAGAAGGCAGTAGTGGAGGACATGAGGAACAAAAGAGCTAGAAGACATACAGAAAACAAATAGCAAAATGGCAGAAGTAAGTCCTTCCTTATCAGTAATCACTTTAAATGTAAATCAATTTAAACTTTCCATTCACAAGGCAGAATTGATTAAAAACAACAACAACAATCCAACTATATGCTGTCCACAAGAGATTCACTTTAGAACTAAAGACACAAATAGGTTGAAAGTGAAAGAATGGAAAAAGATATTTCATGCAAATAGCAACCAAAAGAGACGTGGGGTGGCTACACTGATATCAGACAGAATAGACTTTAAGTTTTTAAGAGACAAAGAAAGATATTATTTATTGATAAAAGAAAAAAGTTCAACAATATATAACAATCGTAAAGATATATGCACCAAACAGTGTAGTCCCAAAATATATGATGCAAACATTGGCCGACTTGAAAGGAGAGCTAGATAATAAAACTACTAATAATAGTTGGATAATTCAATACCACACTTTCAATAATGTATAGAACAACAAGGCAGAAGATCAATAATGGAACAGAGGACATGAACAAGACTAAAAACCAACTATGCCTTACATGCATATACAGAACACTCCACCTATCAACTGCAGAATACACATTTTCTCGAGTGCACTTGGGATATTCTCCAGAATAAACTAATTGTTATGCTCTAAAACAAGCTTTAATAAATGTTAAAAGATTAATATCATATAAAGTATCTTTTCTAACCATAAAGGAA
This sequence comes from Physeter macrocephalus, assembly GCF_002837175.3. NCBI lineage: Eukaryota > Metazoa > Chordata > Mammalia > Artiodactyla > Physeteridae > Physeter > Physeter macrocephalus. Next base: position 3,931,594 of record NC_041231.1, on the reverse strand, counting down.
TGAAGCTACAAATCAATAATGGAAGGAAAATTGTAAAATTCACAAATACATGGAATGTAAACAACACACTCTTAAACAACTAATAGGTCAAAGAAGAAATGAGAAAATCCTTAGAGATGAATGAAAACAAAAACACAACATACCAAAACAGGAGATTCAGCAAAGGCAGTGCTAAGAAGAAAATTTATAGCTGTAAAACCTACATTAAAAAAGAAAAAAGATCTCAAACCAATAACTTAACTTTATACCTTAAAGAACTAGAAAAAGAAGAGAAAACTTAACTCAAATCTAGCAGAAGCAAGGAAAAAATGAAGGTTAGAGCAGAGATAAATAAAATAGAGAATAGAAAAACAACAAAGAGAGCCAACAAAACCAAAAGGTGGTTCTTTGACAAGATCAACAAAATTGACAAACCTTTAACTAAATGGACTAAGAAAAAAAAGGAAGGAGAAACAAATTTTAAAATCAGAAATGAAAGGGGCATTACTGTCAATTTTATAGAAATAAATGTGATTAAAGGTTTGCAACAACATGGATGGAATGGGAGGGTATTATACTAAGTGAAATAAGTCAGACAGAGACAGACAAATACTGTATGATATCACTTATATGTGGAATCCAAAAAATACAACAAACTAGTGAATACAACAACAACAACAGACTCATAGTTGTAGAGAAAAGACTGTGGTTACCAGTGGGGAGGGCAACATAGGGGTAGGGGATTAAGAGGTACAAACTATTATGTATAAAACAAATAAGCTATGAGGATATATTGTACAACATGAGGAATATGGCCAATATTTTATAATAACTATAAATGAAGCATAACCTTTAAAAATTGTAAATCACTATTTGTACACCTGTAAATTGTATAATATTGTGTATCAACTATATTTACATAAAAAATTAAAATAATAGAATGAAATAAAACATAATACCATGTATGGTTGCTCAAAACAGTTGAAAAAAAAAGGCTTCAGGATCTTTTGTACCACAATATTATTATTACTGGCATTAGTTTATATTGTTCTATGAATATGAAGGTATAATCTAATGAGGGCAATATAGTATATTAAAAACTAACATCACAAGTGCTTAGAATCACAAAGAAATAAATATAATACAAATAATACTAAAAACTATGATGAAAGGGAATAGTATGAACAATTGCATGCCAACAAATTTGATAACCTAGAAGAAATGGACAAATGCCTAGAAACACAGAGTCTAACAAAACTTACTCATGAAGAAACAGACAAACTGAATAGACCTTTAACTAGGAAGGAGATCATCAGTAATTAAAAACCTCAAAAAAACCAACAAAAAAAAAACTATGTTTGGTCCAAATAAAGAAAACTATGTACCAATATCCTGTATGAATACTTACGCAAAAATCCTCAACAAAACACTAGCAAACAAATTCAGAAGTATATGAAAAGGTTTCTACACCATGATCAAGTGAGTTTTATTCCAGGAATGCAAGCATGTTCAACATACAAAAATCAACCAATCACCACATTAATAGATTGAAAAGGGAAAAAACCCACATCTCAATTAATGCAGAAAAAGAATCTGCCAAATTTCAATATCTTTTCATGATTAGGAACTCAACTAAGACTAGAAGGACACTATCTCAATATAATAAAGGTCATACATGAAAAGCCCACAGCTAATGTCATACTTAATGGTGAAAGATAAAAGCTTTTCCTTTAAAATCAGGAACAAGACAACGATGCGTACGTTCATCGCTTCTATTCAGCACAGTATTAGAAGTTCTAGCCAAAGCAATTAGGCAAGAAAAAGAAGCAAAAGGCATCCAGATTGGAAAATAAACTATCCCTGGTCACAAATGACATAATCTTATATGTAGAAATTTCTGAAAATTCTACCAAAAACTATTCAAGCTTGCTATGGTGTGTTTCCCTCCAAAATCCATATGTTGATATTCTAACCCTCAAAGGTGACGGTATTAGGAGGTGGGGTATTTGGGAGGTGCTTAAGTCATGAGAGTGGAGCTCTCATGAATGGGATTAGTGCCTTATAAAAGCAGTTCCAGAGAGATCACTAGCCCCTGCTGACTTTGCAAGAAGTGGGTAGTCTGAAACCAGGAAGAGGGCTTTCACCAGAACCCGATCATGCTGGCTGCATTCCAGTCTCCAGAACTGTGAGAAATAAATTTCTGTTGTTCATAAGAAACCTAGTCTGTGGCATTTTGTTATAGCAGCCCAAATGGACTAAGACAGAGCTAATAAATGAATTCAGCAAGTTGCTATACACTAGCGAGGGACAACCCAAAGAGGAAATTAAGAAAATAATTCCATTCACAGTAGCATCAAAAATAATAAAATACTTAGGATTACAGTTAAGCAAGGAGGCAAAAGACTTGTACAATGAAAATTACAAAACATTGGGACTTCCCTCATGGCGCAGTGGTTAAGAATCCTCCTGCTGATGCAGGGGACCCAGGTTCGAGCCCTGGTCTGGGAAGATCCCATATGCCGTGGAGCAATTAAGCCCGTGTGCCACAACTACTGAGCCTTCACTCTAGAACCCGAGAGCCACAACTACTGAAACCCATGTGCCTAGAGCCTGTGCTCTGCAACAAGAGAAGCCACCGCAATGAGAAGCCTGCACACTGCAGCGAAGAGTAGCCCCCGCTCGCTGCAACTAGAGAAAGCCCATGCACAGCAACAAAGACCCAATGTAGCCAAAAATAAATAAATTAAATAAATAAATTAAATAAATAAATTTATTTTAAAAATTACAAAACATTGCTGAAGGAAATTAAAGAATACATAAATAAGTAGAAAGATATCTCATATCCATGGATTTGAAGACTTAATTCTGATAAGATAACAATATTACCCAAAGAGATATACAGATTTTATGTAATCCTTATCAAAATCCCAATAGTGTTTTTGCAGAAATAGAAAAATCCATACAGAAATTCATGTGGAATCTCAAGGGAATAGTCAAATTACTCTTGAAAAAGAAGAACAAAGTTGGAAGACTCATTCTTCCCGATTTCAAAACTTATTACAAAGTTGCAGTACTCAAAACACTGTGGTACTGCCATAAAGACAGGCATGTAGACTAATGGAATAGAACAGATAGTGCAGAAATAAGCCCTGGCACACACAGTCAACTGGTTTTTGACAAGTGTGCTAAGACCATTCAATAGGGGAAAGGAGCCTTTTCAACAAATGGTGCTGGGAAAACTTGATATCCACAAGCAAGAGAGTGAAGTTGGACTCTTATCTGACATCATATATGAAAATTAGCTCGAAATAGATCGAAGACCTAAATGTAAGAGCTAAAACTCTGAAACTCTTAGAAGAAAATTAGGGGAAAATCCTTGTGATGTTGTGTTTGGCAATGACTTTTGGATATGACCCTAAAAGCACAGGCAACAAAAGAAAATTGATAAACTGGACTACATCAAAACTAAAACCTTTCTGCATCAAAGGACATTATCAAGAGAGTGAGAAGACAAACACAGAATGGGGAAAATATTTGTAAATCATATATCTGATTAGGGATTAATATTCAGGATATTAAGAACTCCTTCCGCCTGCCAATGCAGGGGACACGGGTTCGAGCCCTGGTCTGGGAAGATCCCACATGCCGCGGAGCAACTGGGCCCTTGAGCCACAGGTACTGAGCCTGCGTGTCTGGAGCCTGTGCTCCGCAACAAGAGAGGCCGCAACAGTGAGAGGCCCACGCACCACGATGAGGAGTGGCCCCCGCTCGCCGCAACTAGAGAAAGCCCTCGCACAGAAACAAAGACCCAACATAGCCAAATAAATAAATTAATTAATTAAATTTAACAAAAAAAGAACTCCTAAAACTCAACAACAAAAAAAAACAAACAACCCAATTCAAAAATGAGCAAAGGACTTGAATAGACATTTTTCCAAAGAAGATATGCAAACAGCTAATTAGCACAGGAACAGATGCTCAACGTCAATAGCCATTAGAGAAATGCAAATCAAGACCATGGTGAGATACCACTTCATACCTGTTAGGATGGCTATTATTAAAAAAGAGGGGATATAAGAAGTACTGGCAAGGATGTGGAAAAATTGGAAACTTTGTGCACTCTTGCTGGGAATGTAAAATGCTTCTGTTGTTTGGTGATTCCTCAAAAAGTTAAACATAGACTTATGATATGATCTAGCGATTCTACTCCTAGGTATGTACCCAAAGGAATTGAAAGCAGGGACTCAGATATCTACACCGTCATGTTGATGACGTCATGGCCTTATTCACAATAGCCAAAAGGTGAAAGCAACCTAAATGTCCGTCAAATGATGAATGGATAAACAAAATGTAGTATATTCATACAATGGAGTATTATTCAGCCTTAAAAAAAGGAAATTCTGGGGCTTCCCTGGTGGTGCAGTGGTTGAGAGTCCGCCTGCCGATGCAGGGGACACGGGTTCGTGCCCCGGTCCGGGAGGATCCCACGTGCCG
>NC_041231.1:3911563-3927021 GCF_002837175.3 Physeter macrocephalus | reverse complement strand
AGCAGTGAGAGGCCCGCATACCGCAAAAAAAAAAAAAAAAAAAAAAAAGGAAATTCTGACACAGGCTACCATGTGGATGAACCTTACAGACATCGTGCAGAGTGAATAATCCAGTCACAAGAGAACAAACACCGCATGATTCCACTTACACGAGGACCTAGAAGAGTCAAATTCACAGAGACAGAGAGTAGGAAGGACCGGGCCAGGGCCTGGGGGAGGGGGAGGGGGAGTTGTTTAATGGGTAGAGTCTCTTTGGGATGATAAAAAAAGTTCTAGAGATGATAATGGTGATGGTTGCACAACACCGTGAATGTACTTAATGCCAGTTAATGTACACTTAAAATGGTAAATTTTAAGTTATGTACATTTCTCTACACAGATCAAAAAAGAAAAATCCCCTATGGTTTCCCTGCTTTAAATGCTCCAGTAAACTGTACCCCCCAAATTCAGAGTAAACCCTGACTCCTCCCCTGGTCCAACCTTGCCCACGCTACAGCCAGCTCCCCTCTTGCAGGTGCCCCAGTACCAACCACACCAGGTGCCTTCAGACCCTCCAAGGAGCCATGTTGATCCCTGCCCCAGGCCCTTTGCACCTGCTGTTCCCTAATTTGCTAAAGGCTGCCTCTTCCCCTTCCTTCAGCTCAATGTCACCCTAGCCCCACAGAGAGCTTTGGTTCCTTCAAAGCTCTCACTGCTCCCTTACATGGCCAGTGAGCTGTGAGCTCCAAAGGGGACCTCTCTTCTCCTCGGCCACATCAAATCCCCAGGGCTTGGGGCTCATCAGAATTTGCTAGAGGCAGAAAGGAAGGAGGGTGACGGAGGAAGAGAGGAAACGGGCAAGGAAAGGGGTTGTGTGAAGATCAGGAAAAAGAAGAAGATGCTGGGTGGGGGTGGGGGGTCTTGGTCTTCACACAGGGCAGGGGCTTCCTGGGGGAGGGTCTCCACATTCTTGCAGCCCTGGGGCAGGGTCAGGGGATTGGGCACAGCCTTTCTCACCGCGGCGGCCGCTCTGGGGACGAGGATGCCCCGGGGGAGCCTGATCCCCCCTGCCCCCCACTCCCCGGGTATAGACCGGGCGGGGGGGCGCACTCCATCTGCCAAGGGGAGGTTTCCACTCCCCGCAGAGGCAGCAGGTGCAGAAGGCCTGCATCCCCAGACGGCCAGGGGCTGGGCTCTGAGCAGGCCTAGAGCCAGCCAGGCCTTTGACGCCCCCGGGGCCATACCCTCATACTCCTGAACGCTCCATGGTGTCCAGTGTGGACCTGGGCAAACAGCCAGCACTCAGTAAATGCCTGAGGCTTGATGCACCCCAGTGCCCCTGGCCCTGACTCCGCACTGCTGTGGTGAGAGGCCGGGGGGCAGGGAGGGGCGAGCTGAGAAGGGCGCCCAGCGCGCCGTGATGACCCCTCCGGGGGCCTCCAGCAGGGCCGAGGGACTGGCCGGGGCAGCCCAGCTCCGGGCTCTGGGGTGGGGGGTCTTTTCTGGGGGGTGGGATCACGTCCGCCCGCGGGCTCTGCGGGCTGAGAGCGGGACAGGGCGCGCCCCAGGCGGGGCAGGTCCCTGGCACGTCCCCGCGGCCTCCCTCCCCGAGCCCCGGGAGGCCTGGCCCGGGCCCTCCTTCCCAGCAGCCTGGTGCTTCGCTTCCTTCTTCCTTCTGTCCTCGGCGCCCTCAACTGTGAAGGGGTAAACTCGCTGAGCAAACAGGCTGGGCTTGGCGGCCCACATCCGGGATGTCTCAATCCTGCGACCCCGGCGGCCCCCACGGCCTGCCCTGCCCGAGGACGATGCTCCGGCGGGGAAAGGGCAGCGTCGGGCCACGGCGCAGCCGTCCCCCCCCTCAGCCTTCCGGAGCGTTGACTGAGAGCCTACTGTGCGCCAGCTGTGAACAGATGGGCCAGGCCCCCGCCGCGTGGAGCGCTCCTTCCGGGGTGCTGGGGGGGCGGGCAGACGATGACCTTGCAGCTTGAGGAGATAACGTGCTCGAGGGCCGAGGCGCCCAGGCTGCCCGCACGTGGTGCTGGGGGGTGCGGAGCGAGGGGCCGGCCTTCGTGGGGACCGGGGCTGGCGGGGCCCCTCTGCCGGCTGTGCGGTGCTGGCCACCCAGGGCGGGCGGAGGGGCGGGCCAGCCTCGAAGGCGCCCAGCTCGGCTCTGGACCAGGGGCACCGATTGAGAGGTGAGCCTTCGGGGAGCGGGGAGAAGGCGGCACGGGGGCTCAGGCTGCGGGGCCAGATTCCGTGCTTCCTTCCTTCCTTCAGGTGGATTCAGGGGTCCGGGCTGTGCGCACTCCCCACCCACCCGAGGGACCAGGTGCCACGGCCTCGAGCACCGGCTGTTGGCCTGGAGCAAGGGCAGGCGGGCCAGGCACAGCCACAGCCTGAGAGCCCGGGAGGGCGGGGCGGCAGGGGTGCGGAGGGAGGGATTCCAGCGCGCCCTCCAGGCCTGTTCGGCAAGGGGCCCCGCCCAGCCCTCCCCCAGAGGCCCGTCCAGCTGTGCCCGCTGCAGTGGGGACAACTGGGTTGGCTGTGAAAGAGAACTCTGGAGACCACGTACCCCGCCCAGCCCTGGAGGTGACAGTGAGGATCGGGGAGGGGCAGGTGGAGGGCACCTGCCCTGGGGCCCCAGCAGCGGGCAGCGAGTGGGGTCTGAGCCCGAGCTGAGACCCAGGGCCCAGGTCTGCAGGAGCCCCCGTGCTGGTGCCGGTGCCGGAAACGCCCCAAAGACACCAGGAACCAAAAGGAGACGCAGGACCTGTGGGGCCATTGGCCAAGCTGGGGGGACGACGTCGGTAAAAGACGTTTAGAGCTTTAAGATGGGTTTTCCCTTCGCCCCAGAGATTCCACTTCAACAGGCTTATCAGAAAGACAAAGGCGGAGGGCAGGGCGGGGGGAGTGGGTACCAGTGCTCCGGGGCTGCTGTCCACCTTCCCGCTGACCAACGATGGAGCCGGGTCGGTCCGGCGCCCCCCCGCCCCCCAGCCGTCCTGTGCTCAGACACAGCAGGTTTGGGGTGAGGACGCCCAGTGGCTACGAGAGCCAGAGCCAGAGGAGGGAACGGCCGGGGGGAGTGTGGCTGGGGGGCTGCACCGACCGGGCCCCCCAGAACCTGCCCTCCCAGTCGGGGGAGCAGGCCTTCGTGGCTCCCGCCGGGGGCAGGTGCTGGGGTTTAGAGATCCCCGGCCCCCCAGTGTCCCCTGTCAGCCCCGCGGGGGGCCCCGGGGGCACATCACCGTGTACACGGGTCCCTGCTCAGCCTGCCGTTGGCCGGGGAACCCCAGGTGGCTCTGGGAACCCTCTGTGCCCCTTCCCTGGGGTTAACCAGCCGGCCTTGGGCATGAGGCGGGGGTCAAACGGGACCCAGGCTGGGAGCCCCTGGCCCCGCCTTGGCCAGGCCCGGCGTGCGGGCCGGGGCGTCCATCCTCAGGGCCTCGGTCTCCCCTTGAGTTTGAACTTGGTGACAGAGAGGAGCCCAGAGGCCTGGCAGGGTCCTGCTGGCACAGCTGGGAGCTCTGGGAGCCCCAGGAGCCTGCAGACCGGTACCCCGCTCCACACAGGGCACGCGCACCCCGCAGAGAGCAGGAGTCCCGGCCCCCCCCACCGCCAACCCCGGCCAGGCTGAGCGATAGCCTCGCGGCCCCCTGCTCAGCCCTCGGGGACGGGGGTGGTGAGCACGTCTGGGCAGCTCCCCCACGGCGCCTCTTCCCCTCCAATCCCCCTTGACGGCCCCAGCCGGGCTGAGCCCGCCTGCTGCCCACACACCGCACCCCACCCTACGGAGGCCGCCGGGCTGCAGCAAGGCGGGACCCAGGCAGGCCGAGGCGGCCCTGCTCTGTGGGGGCTTTGCCAGCTCCACCCTCCAGCCGCGTCCTCGCTTTCTCTCCTCACTCTCCGCAGCGGCAGGCTGGGCCGTGGGGGAGGGGTCCTGCACCTCTGGGGCCCAGAGCCGCAGAGCCTTCCTCCTCTAGGCTCCTTTGTGCCACGGCCCCTCCCCAAGAGCAAACACACGTGGCTGCCGTGGGGAGAGGACAGCACCCTGCGTGGCACAGGAGCTGGGCACGGGGCCAAGGCTTGCTGCTATATAAGCCCCAGGGCCCCCGGGGGACCGAGCATCGTGCCCCACTCCGTCCTCGCCGCCTGCCCGCCGCCGTGCCGGCCCTCAGGATGGGTGCCCAGCGCGGGTGCCGGGCCCTGGCGTGGGCCCTTGTGGTCCTGCCCTTGGTGCAGAAGGCAGGTAAGGCCTCAGCCCTCACCGCACCTCGTGGGCCCCCGCAGGCCACTCGCCTGCGTGTCTCCCGCCGAGAGCGCATAGCGCGTCCTCCGTGGGCCCTGCACGCCCCCGACTCCTGCCCCCCTGGAGCGCCCAGCCTGCGTTGGGAGAAGCGAGGTCCCCCTGGGGAAACTGGGGGTCTCAGCCTCCGGGATGGGACGGGGGCGCTCTGGGTGAGGAGCCTGGGCTGGGGGTTCTCTCCCGTTCCCGTGAGGCCCCCAGAGCAGAGCAGAGCAGGGGACGGCACAGGGGCCTGACGGCAGGGCCAGCAGCAGGGCTGCGTCTTCCACACTCCGCCCTCCAGGGCTGGCGCGGGGTCACGGCCCTCACGGCGGCCCCGTCCAACGCTGGCCCTGCTCCTGGAGCCGTGACTGCCCTGCGGCCTTTCTCATCCTCCTCACCTGACTGCCGCCTGTCTGGCCCTGTGGCACTCCAAGCGGGGAAGCACCGTGAGCCCTAACACTGTCAACACGAAAGATGCTGCCTGGGGTGGCCGCTGACACCCAGCGGGGCTGGCCTGGAGCCCTGGCTGCGGGGGGCCACCCCTCCCGTCCCCGGGCCCCACTACGGCACCTCACCCCAAGCTCGGGGGTCTGGGCAGGTGGGCACCAGCCCGAGGCTCTCTCCATCTGTGAAAGGGAGGTGGGGAAGGGGAGGGGGGTGTCTCCCAGAGCCCCCGCCCCAAGCCGTCTTTCTTGGAGGGCGAGCGGGGCTGGGTGCGAGGCCGGTCCCGTACGAGCTCCCGGTGGGGGTCCCGCACGGTTTGGGTGGCCGGCCAGCCTGCCTGGCCCAGCCGTGGCCCCGCTCAGCCCCGGGGCAGCAGGCCTGCCGTCAGCCCGCTCCGCCTCCTCTGGCTGGGGGCAAATCCCTGGGATGGGTCTGTGCTCCTGTCAGAAGGAGACGCGCGCACTGCACCGTGGTGGCGGGCGGGGCCTGGGAGAGGGAGCTGTGAGCCGGGCTTGACGCAAGACCTTAGTTCCCTGCCCAGGAAGCGGACCTGGGGAGCCTGGATGAAAACCAGGAATCCTAGCCGCTAGTCCACCAGGGGCCCGAGGCTAGAAGCAAGGTTCCCCTGGCCCTTGCCCCCACTGAAAAATGCATTTCTCAAGGAGGCGAAAACTGTAAAAACAGGTACAAAGTTTATTACTAGAGACACAGCACAACCTGTGGGACAGCTCACAGAGAAACTGTGTAGTTAAGACAGAAGCAAGGCAGAGATACCCTAATCCTAACCACCCCCCTCCCCCAGAGAGAAAGGGTGTGGGCGTCCCCCCTACTGAGGAGGAGTGCAGGAAAGAGGCCGTGAAGTCATTCAAATAGGGCAGTTCTTCTGAGTCTTTGTTTACCTCTGGCCAATTATCCGGTTTCCCTTTCCACACCCTTAACCGCCTTAGGACCCTCCCCAACACGCGCGCACAACCTTTAGCCAAGATGGACCCCAGCCCAGAGGCCTATGGGAGGCCTTGGCATCACCTATTAGGGGGTGGCGCCCCCTCCTTTTTGACCCCCAAGGAGCCTTTCTGCGCGTGCGTGCGCAGTGTCTCCCTTGCCCCAGGGATGGGAAATATGTGATCTCTTGATCTTTTCCTCAAACAAGGGTTAGCCCCTCTCTGTGCCTGCTATGACTGTTATCCTAAAGCGTCTACCAGAAACAAAGTCCAGCTATTTACCCCGTTCCTGTTGTTATTTCCATCTCCAAGTGCAGACTGGAGGCTGGTTGTAAATATCTAGCCCGGAGCCCACCTGCCTCCTGCCTCGGGAAATGTAAACAGGAGGCTGGTTATAAATGTCTAGCTTGGAGCCTATCTATCTCCTGCCTCAAATGGGTGTCCCCTGGGCCGGAGCCCCCTTAGGGGTGGGTGAGGTTGGGCCCTGAGTGGAGGGGCTTCCCATCATGGGACTGTGCACCCAGACCCCAGCGTGATGGGGTGGTCAACAGTGGGCATTTCTCTGGCCAAGCGCTGGACCCAGGTTCACTGGGCGGCCACCTGGCCCAAGGAGGGTGTGCCATGTGAGCCTGTCCGTGTGAACCCCCCTGATTTCTCGACCATGGGGTGGGTGCAACAGCGGGCGCACGCGGGAGGGGCCGCAGGTCTGGGGTCAGGGGTGGGGACAGGGGGAGCAGCCACGCTTCTGGGAAACGCAGTCAACTAGGGCCCTTAAGAGGGAGGAGAGAGAAATTCCAGGCCAGTCCCTGTGGTTCCCATGTCGGCGTCCCAGACGGGAAAGTCGCACAGGGAGTGGAGCCTGGCATGGTAGCTGCGGAGCCGAGCCCCAGCGCCACCGGGGACATGGGGACCTCTGGGGCTGCACCTCCCACTCCCGAAGAGGCGCAGGCTTGGGCTGAGCATGGAGACCCCCACGGACGTGATGAAGGAATTCTGAGGCGCCAGCCCGCGAACGGGGTGCCCCAGCCTGAGCCTGGGAGAGAGGGGCCTGGAGGGGGGCACGGTCCTGTCCATCAAGATTGTGGGGGCACCTGGACACTGGAGGGGTGTGCCTGGTGGCGGGGGACACACAGGTGACCTGGGGAGCCGTGCCAGCACCGGGGCCCCCAGGCCTCCCACCTGCCACGGCTGGTAGTTCTAAGGTGGAGCTGGCTGTGGTCTTGGTCTTCTGCTGAGTCACGCCCAGGAGCCTCTCCAGCTGTGCGTGTCCTCCTCCCCAACAAAGCCAGGCTTTGTCCTTCTCTGAGGGATGTGTGCATGGGGCCGAACGCTCTCCCTGGGGTGGCCTGGGGTCAGTGAGGCCAGCAGCTTTTCCTGATTCCATTCTACCCTGAGCCACGGCGAGATGCGGTGCAGACGGGGAGGGCGGGTCAGCTCCCTGCCGAAGCGCCCATGCCGGCGTCGGGTGCTGTTCACGTGGCCACCGTCCTGCAGCCCTTGGAGACCAAGGGACAGGTGGCTGATGTCAGGCTTCTCGTGGACTCCGGTTCCCTTTTCCCACAGAGACCCAGGGCAGCACGGGGCAGAGCTGGATGAGTCAGGAGGCCACCATGAACGGTGAGAGGGTGCACAGCGGTAGGAAGGGCCCCACACGGGGCTGGCAGGGGATCTGGGCAGGGGTGGGGGTGGACCCTTTGCCACATTAGCTACGTGTCACGTAGAGACCCTCCTGGATCCCATCTGCCCCCAGGACAGGACAGCGGGGGGGGGGGCCTAAGGAAACAAAGGCACGGAGCACACGGGCTCACACGCTCACATGCACTCACACTTGTGTGTGCACACATGTTCACACCCACACGCCTGTGCTTACATGAATGCCCACCCACTCACTCGCAGGCGTGGACACACTCACACGCTCAGACACACACACAATCGGGGAAACACGCAGACCTGGGCAGGAGCGTGTCCTGGGCAGATGGGTAAGGTCCTGGAGGGGACAGCGTTCGTCCCGGGCTCCCTCGCTGGCTCAGGGTTGGCCTGCGGCTCCCTGCTGCCCCAGGCTGGCCAGCGAGGAGGACGGGGGTCCCGGGAAGGGGTGTCCCGGCCGGTCCCTGCCCGGCCATGCTCGGGTGTGACCTGGCTCCCTCTGCAGCCCAGCGTGGGATCTTCGGCCCGCCCACCACTGGCTTCCGCACCATGAGCTGTAAGTGGTGGCCGCCCGCTGCCCACGGGGGCAGGGGTGTCTGCCAGCCTCAGGGGGTGGTCACAGACCTGGGGATAAAGCCGGGACAGTGTGGGCAGCCGGGAAGCTGGAGCTTGGCTGGAGCCGGGCCTTGGGCGTAGCTGGGAGCCATCCCTGTAGCTGGGTCTCCTGGGGGCTGGGACGCGGGTGCCGGTGTCAGGGGTCCCAGGGAGAATCCGGAGCAGAGGGGAGTGAGGAAGGGGGCGGCGGCTCCCCACCCCGAAACCGGGGGCCTGGTCCCAGGGAAGGCTGCCCTCCCCCACCGCGCACTCCCCACAGCCCTGAACGCGGCGCTCGGCGGGCGGGTGTGCAGCACGTGGGGCGACTTCCACTACAAGACCTTCGACGGCCACGTCTTCCGCTTCCCCGGGCTGTGCAACTACGTCTTCTCCGCGCACTGCGGGGCCGCCTACGAGGACTTCAACCTCCAGCTCCGCCGCGGCCTGGTGGGCTCCAGGCCCACGGTCACCCACGTCATCCTCAAGACGCAGGGGCTGGTGCTGGAGGTCTCCAACGGGTCCATCCTGGTCGACGGGCGGCGGTGAGCCTGCCCGGGCCTGGAGGGGCCGGGCTCCGGGGGGGCTGGGGTCAGAGCTGGCGGGGAGGGCGCTGGACCCGTGGGAGCACTGACCTTTCCGCCCCAGGGAGGAGCTGCCCTACAGCCGCGCGGGCCTCCTGGCGGAGGAGAGCAGTGCCCATGTCAGGGTCGACATCCGGCTGATGCTGACCTTCACGTGGAACGGAGAGGACAGCGTCCTGGTGAGGCTGCCCCCGCCGACGCCCTCCCCACCCAGGGGGAGCCCTGCGGGAGCTGGGCGGACGGCGGCCGGGGGCCCTGCCGGGCCCGCAGAAGCTGGAGCTGCCCCTCTCCCGCCCCCAGCTGGAGCTGGACCCCAGGTACGCCAACCAGACCTGCGGCCTGTGCGGGGACTTCAACGGACTCCCGGCCGTCAACGAGCTCTATGCCCACAGTGAGTGTGCAGCGGGTGGCCGAGCCCAGGCTGGACGGTCCCAGGGAGGCTGGGGGCGCAGGGTGGGGGCCTCGCCGGGACGCTGGGCAGGGAGCAAATCGGGGCGTGGCAACGCTTCCGGTGATGCCCCAGGGGGAAGTTTCGGGGGTCCTGAGCCGGGCGGGAGCTCTGCCCCCAGGGCCCCTCGGGGCCGCTGCATGGAGTGCCTCCTCTGTGCAGATGCCAGGCTGACCCCTCTACAGTTTGGGAACCTGCAGAAGCTGGACGGGCCCACGGAGCAGTGCCAGGACCCCCTACCCTCCCCAGCTGACAACTGCACAGATGGGGTGAGTGCCTGCCCGCAACCCCTGCAAATACGTGCCCCCCAAACCCAGTCCCACCGAGACGGGGGCGCTCGGGAAGCCCAGAGCAAAAGCCCTTCCGATGCGCTGGGAGGATCCCTCCTTTGGAAGTGGCCTAGCATCTCCAGGATCCCCGAAACCAGCAGAATCCACGAGGCTTGAGTGAGGACCTGAAGCCGGGGGTGGGGGCTGAACAAGGGGCACGGTCATTGACAGGTCGGCGCTGACCCTGCTGGGGCTGGCTGACGGCGGGCACCTCCGCCTCCCCTCCTCGGAGCCGCCTCCAGCACGGGGTCTGCACCCGTCCTGGGCACGCGCACCGTGGGCAGGTGTGTCCTGGAGCCCGGGGTGGCGCAGGGAGTCCGGGGCCGTGGGTCACCAAGCAGAGCTCTGCACAGAGCGGTAGCAGTTCTCAGTAGTTGAGCTGAAGGGTGGGTGGGTGGGGGGGGGGCTGGCCGGCTGGCTGGAGGGCTGGATGGGTGGGGAGAGGGGAGGGATGAGAAGATGGATGCCTGATGGATGATGGGCAAAAGCAGGTGGCTGGCTGACACCTCAGGGGAAGGGGCTTCCTGGCCCGGGGAAAGGCCGCAGGGCTGGGGTCCCCTCCGATACCGCACGGAGGACAGAGCCTCCAGCCTCTGTCTCACCAGGAGGGCGTCTGTCACCGCATCCTGCTGGGCCCAGCCTTTGCTCAGTGCCACAGGCTGGTGGACGCCGAGGTGTACGTGGCCACCTGCACCCAGGACCTGTGCCGCTGCCCCTCCTGCCCATGTGCCACCTTCGCGGAGTACTCTCGCCAGTGTGCCCACGCCGGGGGACAGCCGCAGAGCTGGAGGGGCCCTGACCTCTGCCGTGAGTGCCCCCATGCGCTGGGCAGGAGCCCAAGGCCCTGCACCCACACCGGGTCCCTGGGGAGAGTGTGAGGGAGGTGACCCTCAGGCAGGACACCTGGCACCCGGCTGGGGATCCGGGCAGGTGGAGCCCCTTGGGGGGCCCACGGTGAGAGGATGGGCAGGAGACCAGAGGAGAATATGAAAGGCCTGCGGGCCCCCGCGGGCCCAGGGGGAGGACTTGGCTTGGGCGCATTGAGCTGGGCTCAGCCCTGAACCCAGGTGGGGGCGGGAGGGCCGCCCCCAGAGGCTCGGGGCCCCACGCTCCTCTCCCCTCCCGCCTCACTCAGAAGATGGCTAGACGGGGCAAGAGGCGCCCCTCTGGGGACCCTTGGTGGCACATGGCAGGCGGGAGCAGGGTGGCTTCCTGGGGCCAAGCCCTGTCCTCCTCCCCACAGCCCAGACGTGCCCCCTGAACATGCAATACCAGGAGTGCGGCTCACCCTGCGCGGACACCTGCTCCAACCCTGAGCGCTCCCAGCTCTGCGAGGACCACTGCGTCGACGGCTGCTTCTGCCCCCTAGGCAGGTCCTCCGGGCCCCTGGGGACCGCCCCCCACTGGGCCTTTGCCCCCATCCGGTCACTGTGTTTCCAACACCTGAGCCCAGCCTCCGCTGACCGCTTGTGCCCCACCCCCGCTTCTCCCCAGGCACGGTGCTGGACGATGCCACCCACACGGGCTGCCTGCCCCTGCGGCAGTGCCCCTGCATGCACGGCGGCCGCCCCTACGCCCCGGGGGCCTCCTTCACCACCAGCTGCAGCTCCTGGTAGGTTCCCCCGGCCGGCCCTGCCCCTGCCCCGCCCCTGCCCCTCATGGGGCTCACCTCCTCCTCACCACGGCCCCTCTGTCGCGCCCCCCCCCCGCAGCACCTGCTCCGGGGGGCTATGGCAGTGCCAGGACCTCCCGTGCCCGGGCATCTGCTCCGTCCAGGGCGGGTCCCACATCTCCACCTACGACGAGAAGCTCTATGATGTGCACGGGGACTGCAGCTACGTCCTAACCAAGGTGAGCCCCGCCTGCTGCGCGCTCCCGGGGCCCTCAGGCCTCCTCCGCCCCAGGAAGGGTTCCACGATGGCCATCGGAGCGGTGAAGCCCCCTGGGGTTCCATTCCGAGAGGAAGCTCACACTCACGGGGGCCACGGGGCTCCCAGGTCTGGACAAGCTGCCCAGAGGTGACCAGGAGCCAGAGGCCCCCGACCCTGCAGGGGCTCCCTGGGCGCAGGGCACCACACGCACACAGCCCCTCCCTGCCGGGGTTGGGGGCTGGCCGACCCAGGACACGGGTGGGCTCTGTCCCGTCAGATATGTGCGGGCAACGCCCTCACCGTGCTGGCCGAGCTGCGGAAATGCGGCCTGACAGACAACGAGAACTGCCTCAGGACAGTGATGCTGAGCTTGAACGGAGGGGACACGGTGGGTGAGGGCCCGGCTGGGAGGGGGCGGTGGCAGCGGCCCTCCGCGGGATGGCCGGCCGGGCTCCTCCCCACGCTGACCGCGGCCCCGCCTCCTCTCGCCAGACCATCCAGATCCAGGCCAACGGCGGGGTGTTCGTGAACTCCATCTACACGCAGCTGCCCGTGTCAGTGGGTACGTGGCCCCCAGGGAGCGGGTCCTGCGGCGGCCAGGCGGGGCCTCCGGGTGGCGGCACCGAGCCAGCAGAGTCCCTCGCTAGTTCTTTGTGGCCTCGGGAGTCCCGGAAAGGCCCAGGGCTGGGTTCCCGTCTGCAAGGTGGGGCTGTCACGGGCCTCACCTGTGACCCTGTGGGGACCCGTGTGGCACACACTCGGTGCCCAGCCTCAAGGTAGCGTCCGCGGTCACGGCCCGAGCACACACGCGGGTTCCCGCCCAGCCCCCGGGCCCTGGAGGGGCGGCCGGGGTTCCCGCCGGGCGGCCCCCAGCCCTCGGCTCAGGCTCGGCTGGTCAGCACGGCGGCCTCTGACCGTCCCCCCCCCCGCAGCCAGCATCACCGTCTTCAGGCCGTCCTCCTTCTTCATCCTGGTGCAGACGGGCCTCGGGCTGCAGCTGCAGGTGCAGCTCGTGCCCCGCATGCAGGTGTTCCTCAGGCTGGACCCCTCCTACCAGGGCCAGATGTGTGGTGAGGCCAGCGGTGGGCTCGGGGGCCGGGGGGTGGGCAGTCAGGCCAGAGGGGGGACTGGGGAGTCAGCGGCTCCCCGGCGCAGCAGGGACCCCGGCACGGGAAGGCGGGCCGGGAGGATGGAGAGCAGGGCAGGCCGCCCTCACGGCGGGCTTCATGTGGGGGCTGCCCGCCCCCCCACCAGGGCTTCTCTGCAGATGGTTTTGGAACCAACGTCCTGGGATGGGGCTCTCCGGCGGGGCCACGGTGTGGTGGCGCCTGTAGGACCCGCAGGCGCCCGGGAGCCTGATGCCCGCGCCCCGCCCCCAGGCCTGTGCGGGAACTTCAACCAGAACCAGGCCGACGACTTCCGGACCACCAGCGGCGTGGTGGAGGGCACGGCCGCCGCCTTCGCCAACACCTGGAAGACCCAGGCCGCCTGCCCCAACGTCAAGAACAGCTTCGAGGACCCCTGCTCCCTCAGCGTGGAGAACGGTATCCCCAGCCTGGGGATGGGGGGCCTCGGGTTACCCCGCGGCCGGGCGTGGGAGCTGCCCAGCTGTCTCTCCCGGGCTCCAGCGAGGCCGGGGCTGGGGGGGGGCGGGGCTGGGGGCGGGGTCACCGGCAGGCTGCAGGCCCGCCCCCGGGAAGGCGCCCGCTGCCCTGTGAGCAGCGCCCGCGCGGCGCGGCTGGCGAGCCCCAGTTCCAGTTCGGTTTCCCCAGCGGAGGGGCCCCCACCGGGCCTGCGTATGCCGAGCGGCGGCTGCGCGGGCGGGCGGGCGCCGGGGAGGAGGTGCGGGAGGAACGTCGGTGACCGCCGAGCCGCGCCCGCGACGGCCCCCCGCGCCTGCCTTCCCCAGAGAACTACGCTCGGCAGCGATGCTCCCTGCTGACCGACCCTGCCGGGGCCTTCTCATCCTGCCACTCTGTCGTCAACCCTGGGCCCTTCCACTCGGTGAGACCCTGGGGGGGTGGGGTGCTGGGGGCAGGACGCGCCCCCACGCCGGCTCCCTCTCTCGGCACCGCCCACGCCTCCGTGGCCGAGGGTCACCCCACTCTAGGGACGTGGCCACTGCTGGTGTGCTCGTTGCCTGGGGCGGCCGTAACAAAGGGCCACAGGCTGGGGGGGCTGGCAGCCGGAGGCATCTACCCACTGCCCGGGCCCTGGAGCCAGAAGGTTAAAATCACGGTGCTGGGAGGGTCCCCTGGGGGTCCTTCCTGCCTCTCCAGCTTCTGGGGGCCACGAGGCTGCATGACCCCAGCCTCTGCCTCGTGGCCTCCTCCTTGTGTGCCTGGGTCCAAAGCTCTCCTGTAAGGACACCAGGTGTGTTGGTCCAGGCCCCCCCTAATGACTTCATCTAACTCCGTCACATCTGCAGACCCCGTTTCCAACAGGGCCACGTTCACTGGCCCTGGGGTCCTGATGCGGACACATCCTTTGGGGGGACACAACTCGACCCGACAGTTGGCTCACAGGCCGCTTCTCTGGAAGCCAAGGCCCTAACGCGCCTGTGACTCCAGCCCCCCGGGAGTGCGTGTCCACAGCTGGAAGACCCAGGCCCGCTTTGGGGGGCTGCACCCCCTGCCAGCACCCTCCCGGCCAACTCAGCTCCAGAAACCTCCTGCCTTCAGTCTCCCCCCACATGCAGCTCAGCCCGTGACGGATCTAGAACTCAAGCCGAGCCCTGTCCTGGTCCCGCAGAGACCCCTCCCTTGGACCCCGTCCTCAGCCTGGCCTGGCCTCTCCCATCCCTCAGAGCAGCACATTCCTGCCCGCCCCCCACCGTGGCCTTACGCCAAGCCCCCTGCGGGAGGCCCTGCTGCCCTCTGTCTCCCGGCCCAGACGGGGGTCCCGGGAAGGATGGACATGGAGAGAAGGGTCCCTGGTGGCCTGGGGTCCCTGACGTCCCGATGCCCCCGCAGAACTGCATGTTTGACACGTGCAGCTGTGAGAAGAGCGAGGACTGCATGTGTGCGGCCCTGTCCTCACTCACTCACTCACTCACCCACCTACCGCGGTTCTGAGTCTGTCCTGTCCTCCTGCTCCACGCTAGGCACAGGGGCTACACCCAGCGAGTGAGTAGCCCGCTGGCCCCCGGGTGCAAATGAGAAACTGGTGTCTAAGGCTGACTACACAGGGCAGGACCGCTGGGTCACAGAGATGAGGGGCTGTGGTCCTTCCAGCACCCCCGCCCCCCAGCCCAGGGACGTGACTGCAAGATGCTCTGTGCACGTTAGTGGGGCCCCTGTGAGGCTCGGGGAGGGGTCCTGGGGAGGCAGGCTCTCCAGCAGCAGCGTGGGGGAAGCTCGCCGTGTGTGGCCTGGGCTCCCTGACGTCCCGATGCCCCCGCAGAACTGCATGTTTGACACGTGCAGCTGTGAGAAGAGCGAAGACTGCATGTGTGCGGCCCTGTCCTCCTACGTGCGGGCCTGCGCCGCCCGGGGCGTGCTGCTCGGCGGCTGGCGGGACGGCGTGTGCAGTGAGTGTCCGCCGGCCGGCTTGACGGGGGGGCGGGGATGCGGGGGGACCGGAGACGCTGGGGCGCACCCCCCACCACCTGTCCTCGGCGAGAGCCTTAGTCCTCCCCACCCCGTCCAGGGGGGAAGCCAAGTCTCGGGCCGCTCCAGCCCCAGCTCGGACGTGGTCAGGCGGGGCTGGACGGGCCGCCCGGCCCCTGACCTGTATGTCGCCTGCCGGCCCCCAGACAAGTACGTGAGCAGCTGCCCCAAGACCCAGAGCTACGCCTATGTGGTGGACAGCTGCCAGCCCACCTGCCGCTCCCTAAGCCAGGCCGATGTCACCTGCGACGTGGCCTTCGTGCCCGTGGACGGCTGCACCTGCCCCTCGGGCACCTTCCTGGACGACACCGGTGACTGCGTGCCCGCCGAGGCCTGCCCCTGCTACGCCCGTGGCTCCGTGCTGGCTCCAGGGGAGGTCCTGCACGACAATGGTGTGGTGTGGTAAGGGGCCCCCTCCCCGCTGTCACCCCCTCCCTGATGTCATGCCCCCCACCCCACCTGCTCCACACACAAAGATCTCCGTGCCTCCCCCAGGTGACTTTAAAACACAGGGGACTCCCTGGGGAGGGAAGTTGACCCCCGTGCACCCCTTAGTCCTTCTGAGAGGGACCCCTCCTCTGGCCCGGGAAGGTGTTCCGAGGGTCTGGGGCCTGTGGGGGGCACGGTGTGTGCCCTGGAGGGCCCACCTGGGCGCACCCCTGTCCTGGCCTCCTCCGCCCCTCCCCCCCTCCCCCTCCCCCTCTCCCCTCCCCTCTCCCCCTCTTCCC
>NC_041231.1:3901996-3911296 GCF_002837175.3 Physeter macrocephalus | reverse complement strand
CCTCCCCCTCCCCCTCCTGCCTGACGCCAGGCACCTTCCTGGCACCTCTGCTCATTCACTCAGTGCGTTCGCGGGGATTTGGGGCCCTCACCGCACCCCGGAGCAGGCGCCTCCCTCCCCTCATGACAAGGCCCGGGGGCCCAGCCGGCCGAGACCTGGGTGAGGTCTGTGGGGCAGCGGGCAGCTGCCCAGACCGGCCATCGTTCTCATCTCTTGTAGTTCATGTGCGGGCGGGAAGCTGAGCTGCCTGGGAGCCGTGGAGCAGAGCACAGGTTCTACCCCACCCCCCCGGCCCCGGGCCTCCCCCACCCAGGGCCCCACGCCACCCCCCCACGACCAAGGGGAGGGGCTGCTGCCGGGCCGGGCGGCGCACCCAGCGTGGTCTCCTCCTCAGCGTGCGTGGCCCCCATGCTGTTCCTGGACTGTAGCAACACCTCCGCGGACACGCCCGGGGCCGAGTGTGTGCGGAGCTGCCACGTGCCGGACGGGGACTGTGTGAGTCGGCTGGGAGGGCGCGGCAGCTGCCCGGGGCCGGGGGCGGGGGGCAGCGTCCCCGGCCCCTTGGCGTCCCCGAGCCGAGCCGGACGAGCCGCTGACGGGCGTCTGCCCGTCCACAGTTCAGCGCGCACTGTGTGCCGGGCTGCGTCTGCCCCGCGGGGCTGCTGGCCGATGGGAGCGGGGGCTGTGTGGCCGAGGAGGACTGCCCCTGCCTGCACAACGAGGCCGCCTACAAGCCCGGGGAGGCCGTCAGGGTCGGCTGCAACACCTGGTGGGTGGAGGGGCCGCGGAGGGGGCGCTGTGGGCGGAGGCTGCGGGGACAGCGGCCCGAGCGGGCCTCGGCCGGGATGTCCTCGGCAGGAGGCCGGAGAGGAGCTGAGGCCTGGAAAGCCCCGGGCGGCCCGCTCGTCCTCTGGGAGGTGCCCAGGGACTGGCCTTCTCTGCCCAGCAGACGGCAGGGCTGGTTGAAGCTGCCCCCAGGGCCGTGGGCCCTGCACCCCAGGCGCCAAGGGTTAGGGGAGACTGCAGACAGGAGCCCAACCGGGGAGGGGGGTGTCGGACCCCGCGTGCCCCGAGCTCCCTGCTCCATTTAACCCCTCCAGCCTGGGGAGGGGCACCACTGCGTTCCTGTTTTATGGAAGAGGCGCTGTGTCCTCGTCCTGTCACAGTCGTGAGGGGCTCGGCCGCGGCTGCCTGGTGAGGTGGTCTCCTGGCCTGGCCCCCCGAGCAGGGCATCACCTCCCCTCCCCTGCAGGTGCTGCAGGGGCCTGAGCAGGGCATCACCTCCCCTCCCCTGCAGCACCTGCAGGGGCCTGAGCAGGGCATCACCTCCCCTCCCCTCAGCACCTGCAGGGGCCGCAGGTGGGAGTGCAGCCACCAGCCCTGCCTGGGCACCTGCGTGGCCTACGGGGACGGCCACTTCATCACCTTTGACGGCGAGCGCTACAGCTTTGAGGGGAGCTGTGAATACACGCTGGTCCAGGTACGCGGCCCCCCTCCCTCGGCCAGCACATGCTGGCCCAGGTACACGGCCCCTCGCCCGCCCCCCGGCCAGCGAGCTGGCGCTGGGGCCGTGACCACGTCTCTCTCCTCCCCTTCCCAGGACTACTGTGTGGGCAACAACGCCAGCAACGGGAACTTCCGCATCGTCACCGAGAACGTCCCCTGCGGGACCACAGGCGTCACCTGCTCCAAGGCCATCAAGATCTTCCTGGAGGTGGGGGCACCTGGGAACCGTCTCCCTCCCTCTGCAGCCCTGTTGGAGCCCCAGCCGGGGCCCCTGGACCTCCAGCTGTGGCCTCGGGTCTCAGGGCCACAGTAACAGCCACAGCCCGGGGACTTGCAACCCGAGAAATTAACTCTCTCATGGTTCTGAGGCTGGGCTCCCGCCACAGCCTCCAGGCGAGGGTCCTTCCTGCCTCACCCAGCTTCTGGGGGCTCCTGGCTTGTGGCCGCGTCCCCCCAATCTCTGCTCTGTCTTCGCACGGCTCCTCCTCTGTGTCCTTTCTCCTCTCTGCCATGGTAGGAACCCCCGTCCCTGGATCGGGGCCCTCCCTAAATCCAGGATGGTCTCACCTCCAGACCCTACACTTCATCACATCTGCAAAGACCCTTTTTCCAAATCGTCACATTCGCGGATTCTGGGGGTTGGAGCTCGACGTGTCTTTTTGGGGGGCCTTCATTCAGCCCCCCACACCGGGGGATGACCACTTCTAGCAGAGGGTGGTCAGCGTTCACAGCGCAGAGAGCAGAGCTGCTGACTGGGGCCGTTTCCCACCCGCCCCGAAGGTGGCGAGAGGCGTGAGGAGGGCAGCAGAAGGGTGGGGGCGGGCCCGAGATGGGGCTGGGCGGTCTCCTGCAGCTCCTGTGCCCTCTGTCCCACTCTGCTTGCCACACAGCCTCTGCGGCCTGCCAGCCTCTCACCTCAAGCCCGCAGATAGTGTCAGGAGTCCGGCTCCTTCCTAACGCCAGCCCCGTGCATCGGGCCGCTGGGCACCCACAGAGCGCCTGTCCTGGGCCACAGGGGGAAGGGGGCTCTGGCCGCAAAGCTGGCCCCTCAGCTCCCTGCAGCCGCCGCCTCCCCTGTGCCCCTCCGCAGAACTTTGAGCTGATCCTCCACGAGGGCGCCTACAAGGTGGTGCAGAGGGGGCCAGGCGGAGACCCGCCCTACAAGATCCGTTACACGGGCATCTACCTGACCATCGAGACCCGCAGTGGCATGGTCGTGTCCTGGGACCGGAAGACCAGCGTGTTTATTCGGCTGCACCAGGAGTACAAGGTGGGGGTGGGCAGGCTGCGGGACCCCCTTGGGGAGGGACAGAGCTCTTAGCCCTAGACCTGGCCCAGCAGTGCAATCTGGCAGCTGACGGTGCTGAGGGCTGGGGAGGCCATCCACAATGTCCGGTTCCCAAAGGGGCATGTTGAGACCAAACCGACCAGTGGGCGTGTCAGTCCTGGTTGGAAAGCGCTCTTGGCTCCCTGGTCTCTGCGCTCAGCTGTTCCATGCCCCCTGGGCTAAGGTTCTATAGGGGAGCAGGTGCCTGCCCGCCTGTCTGCCTGCCTTTCTGTCCACCTGTCTACCTGCCCACGTGCCTGTCTACCTGCCCACCTGCCTGCCCACCTGCTTACCTGTCCACCTGCCTACCTGCCTGTCCACTTGCCTACCTTTCTACCTGTCCACCTGCCCACCTATCCGCCTGTCCACCTGCCTATCCACCTGCCCCCCTGCCTTCCTGCCCACTGCAGGACCCCTCGTGCACCCCCGCCTTCCTGAAAGTTCACTGGGCGCTGCCTGGGGGAATAGGGTGGCCTGCAGTCACGCCTCCCAGGCCAGGCTCTGTGCTGCTCCCTCAGGCCACCCCAGGCAGCCCCACCCTGTGCCCATCTCTGCGTCCGTCCGCAGGGGAGGGTCTGCGGGCTGTGCGGGAACTTTGACGACAACGCCCTCAACGACTTCACCACGCGGAGCCAGTCCGTGGTGGGCGACGCGCTGGAGTTCGGCAACAGCTGGAAATTCTCCCCGTCCTGCCCGGACGCCCAGGCCCCCAGGGACCCCTGCGCCGCCAACCCGTACCGCAAGTCCTGGGCCCAGAAGCGATGCAGCATCATCAATGGCGCCGCCTTCCGCGCCTGCCGTTCTCAGGTGGGCCAAGGGGGTGCTGGGGCTGCCTCCTTCCCTCCTGGCGGGACCTGGGTCTGGCCTAGGCTGGCCCCCTGAAGGCGGCCTTGACCCTGACCGTGGTACACGGCACGCTGCGAGGACCTCCCGCCAGGCAGGTGCCCGTGTCCCCAGCCCTGGCCTGCTTTCCCTGAGGACACTCAGCCTCATCCCCTGGAAACGGGGCTGCGAGCCACCCAGGAAGGACCTCAGCGTCACCGCCCGGCCCTCCCCCACATTCCCTGAGCCGCCAGCCCCCGGCATGGACAGAAACCTCAGGGGGCCTCCAGCCCAGCCGGGCCCCACGGAAGCGGAGGATGGCACGGCCTGAGACCCCTCCCCGAAGCCCTTCCTGCTACGTAACGAGGACCGCGGGGCCCGCTCGCCAGCACGGTCTCGTGACCCGGGGCTCGCAGGTGCCGCGGAGGCGGCGTGGCGGGACCGGTCCGCAGCTGACACCGGCCAGCCTGTGTGGGGCCTCGCGTCCCGCCTGGCTCGCGGCCCCCGCCCGCACCCCGGGTGCCCTGCCCATTGGCTCAGAAAGTCCTTGGTGAACCTGACACAGCAGTCTCCCCCTCGGACGGTGCCGCCCGTGGTGGCAGATGCGAGACACGGTTGCCCTGGGCCCTGCCACCTGGGAGCGGGGAGCGGGGGGCACCCCCTCACCCTGAGGAGACAGCACCCCGTTTGTCAGGGCAGGTCACCGCCCGGTCACAGGGAGGGCTGGCCTACAGCTAAGTGGGGTGGCCGAGCAGAGGCGAGGGAGGAGGGGCAGGGGTGGGTGCCCGGGCGGGCGCGTCGCAGATGGCAGATGGGGGTTTGCCGTGCAAATGGGGAGCCGGCTGCCCAGGGGCCGGGGCTTGGCTCTTCTCGCTGAGCAGACCACCCCCCGCCCACCCAGGTCGACTCCACCAGGTACTACGAGGCCTGCGTGAGCGACGCGTGCGCCTGCGACTCGGGGGGCGACTGCGAGTGTTTCTGCACGGCCGTGGCCGCCTACGCCCAGGCCTGCCGCGACGCGGGCGTGTGCGTGGCCTGGCGGACCCCGGACGTCTGCCGTGAGTGCCCGCCATGTGTCCGTCGGGCTGGGGCGGAGACACGGGGAGTGACGAGAGTGGTACTGAATGTGCGAGGGGAGGAAGGGCTTGAAGGGAGGCAGCAGAGCACCGCCCCCTGCATGGAGCCTGGCTGCAGCGGGTGGGCGTCCCTGACAAGCCGGCCAGCCCCCCTCCCCGCCGCCCCCTCTTGCCCCCGGGCCTCCTAGGCCCATGTCCTCTGAGGCTGCGTCCGGGAGGCACAGAGGAGGGGCGTGTCTTCAGAACAGCTCGCGGGACTCGGTCAAGGATCGGGGTACGGGGCAGCCCCCCGGGGCCGTCCTTGCGAGGGCAGCACTCCCCCGGGGGCCCCTGGGCCAAGCGCCTGGCCCTGAGCCCGCCCCCGTCGTCCGCAGCCCTCTTCTGCGACTACTACAACCCGCACGGGGGGTGCGAATGGCATTACCAGCCCTGCGGGGCCCCCTGCCTGAGGACCTGCCGGAACCCGCGCGGCCAGTACCTGCACAACGTCCGCGGCCTGGAAGGTGCGCTGCTGCCCTGCTGGTGTGGGCGGGGCCGTGCTGGGCAGCCGGTGGCCGGGGCCGAGGCTTGTCCTGGGGATCCCGGGGCCCTTGGCCAGGCTGGGCTCCTCCGGACCCCTCGTGGTGCCTTTGCGGCCATGGCCGCAAGCTCCCCACGGCGTGGTGGGGTCCAGGGCCGGGGACTGGGTGGAGGCGGGGGTGAGGCGGTGGGCAGTTGGTGTGGCGCGGACTCGGGCCTCTCTGGTCCACAGGCTGCTACCCCAAGTGCCCGTCAGAGGCCCCCATCTTCGATGAGGACCAGATGCGATGTGTAGCTTCATGCCCAACCCCGACCCCACCACCGCCCTGCCGCGTCCAGGGCAAGTCCTACCGGCCGGGCTCCGCGGTGCCCTCGGAAGAGAACTGCCACCGCTGGTGAGTTGCTTGGCGGGGGCTGCGAGGACCCTGGAGCACGTGCGGGATTCGCCCAGCCCTCCGCCGCTGGGGGGGAGGCCCCGCCCGGCCACCCCGCAGCAGAGCCTCCCTCCTTCAGGGCCAGAGGGTCCCCCAGCCTGGGTTTTCTGTGGGGTCCAGCAGGGAGCTTCCTTTATGCAGGATGAGGGTGGGGGGTCTGGGGGTGAAGGAAGGGGCCAGAGGGGAAGCTGAGCCATGACACGGCCCAAGGACCTCTGGGAAGACACCCTGGAGAGGGAGTGGCCTTCAGAAGGTCCAGGGGGCTCAGTGGCCATGCTCGAACTGCCTTCTCTGGTCATTGATAGGAAGGGCTCCCTAAGAGGGCGTGACCTCTGGGGCTGAGGCGGGGCCCCCAGGGACCCCAGTGGGGCTTCCCCTGCCTACCTGCCCCTGGGTGAGTCCCACCCCCAGACTCATCTCCCTTCTGTCGCCAGCGTTTGCACCGAGAGCGGCGTGCAGTGCACCTACGACTCTGAGGGTGAGCGGTGGGTGGCCCTCCTTGAGCCCGGGGTCTCGGGTCCCCGCCTGCGCCCCGGCCCCCTAACCGCCTGGCTGCTGTCCTCCCACAGCCTGTGTCTGCACCTACGATGGGAGGCGCTTCCATCCCGGGGAAGTCATCTACCACACGATGGACGGCACGGGGGGCTGCATCTCCGCCCGCTGTGGGGCTAACGGCACCATCGAGAGGAGGGTCGAAGGCTGCACCCCTACCACCCCCACCCCCCAAACCACCTTCTCCTTCTCTACATCCCTGCACGGTAAGGCAGACACGTGGGGTGCCGACCGGGCGGGGCCGTCCCCCCACCCCTGGCCCCGAGAGGCAGGAAGGAGCCAGGACGGGACAGAGGGCATGTCCCTGTGTGCCAGTCAGCCCGCAGCCAGGAAGGGCCCGCCACCTTGAGGCCGGCAGGACCCGTGTCCCCAGTCATGCTCTCAGGGCTGAGGCACCCAGCACGGGGCAGGGGCCGTGAGCAAAGGTGTCCCAGGTTGGTTCCTGGGAAGAGGACCACGGGGAGCCCAGCTGGGGAGTCCCTGCCTGGACCCACCGCTCTCCGATCGCCTTGCGTTGCACCAGGGCCAGGCACCTTCGCATCCTTACCTCTCCTAAGGGTGCCTTAGGGCCTTATGCGCGCTTCCCCCAAGGGTGAAGAGCCCCTGTAACTCTGGCTTTAGATTCCGGGGAGCAGGCTTCCCTTACCCAAGCTGAATTCACCCCTTGAATCAGCTGCGGTGAACTTCACCACTGCCAGGTTCGGGCATATCCCGGACGCTTGGCAGCTGCCCTCTCTCCCAAGTTCCCATCATGGGCGGAGACAGACAGGCAGCTGACACTGACAGACGGGGCGGGGCGTGTCCTCAAGGAGTGTGGGGGCCCCGGCCCCTGACGCTCGCCCTTTCTCTCCTGTCCTCAGTCGTGAGCTCGACGCTTCCACCCAGCACACGCCCCAGCCCTTCCGAAAGCACAGCGCACACCCCGGGCACGTCCTCTGGATCAACGCCTCCCACAGCCTCCGCGCTGCCCTCGTCCCGGTCCCCCTGTGGGGAGGAGTGCCAATGGTGCCACCACCTCCACTGCCACAGCTCCCACTGCCACCGCATCCACTGCCACAGCCCCCACTGCCACCGCATCCACTGCTGCACTCACCACTGTGGCCACCTCTACAGCCTACACTGCCACGACCTCCACTGCCAGAGCCCCCACTGCCACCGCATCCACTGCTACACTCACCACTGTGGCCACCTCTACAGCCCCCATGGCTACCGCTTCCACTGCCACAGCACCCAATGCCACCACCTCCACTGCCACAGCTCCCACTGCCACCGCATCCACTGCCACAGCCCTCACTACAGCCCCCACTGCCACCACATCCACTGCCACAGCCCCCACTTCCACCGCATCCATTGCTACACTCACCACTGTGGCCACCTCTACAGCCCCAACTGCCACAACCTCCACTGCCATAGCCACCACTTCCACTGCATCCACTGCCACCGCATCCACTGCTACACTCACCACTGTGGCCACCTCTACAGCCCGCACGGCCACCGCACCCACTGCCACAGCCCCCACTGCCACGACATCCACTGCCACAGCCCCCACTGCCACCGCATCCACTGCCACACTCACCACTGTGGCCACCTCTACAGCTACCACTGCCACGACATCCACTGCCACCTCATCCACTGCTACACTCACCACTGTGGCCACCTCTACAGCCCCCACTGCCACAAACTCCACTGCCATAGCCCCCACTGCCACTGCATCCACTGCCACAGCCCCCACTTCCACCGCATCCACTGTTACACTCACCACTGTGGCCACCTCTACAGCCACCACTGCCATGACATCCACTGCCACAGCCCCCACGGCCACCGCATCCACTGCCACAGCCCTCACTGCCACCGCTTCCACTGCCACAGCCCCCACTGCCACCACCTCCACTGCCACAGCCCCCACTGCCACCGCATCTACTGCTACAGTCAACACTGCCACCGCATCCACTGGTACAGTCACCACTGTGGCCACCTCTACAGCAGCCACCTCCACTGCCACAGCCCCCACCCCTATAGCCCCCACGTCCCCCACCGCCACTGCCACAGCCACCACTGCCATAACCTCCACTGCTATAGTCACCACTGCAGCCACCTCCACTGCTGCCACAGCCCCCACGTCCCCCACTGCCTCCAGCACCACCACTGCTATGTCACCAGCCACGCAGCCCAGGACATGGCCAGGGAGCACAGGGGTGACCAGGTCCCCCGCCAGCAGAGCCACACCAGCACCTTCACTTTCCATGGGACTGACCACCCAAGTAACATCCTTGAGGCCCAGCCACACAGGCACAACCCCAGGGTCTGCCACGTCGGTCCTCCCGACTCACACAGCCTCAAGGGGGCCGCCCCCGATGTTGGTGACGACGCAGACCTCCACGTCTCAGCTGCTGATGAGAACAGCAGTGGACACAACGGGCACCACCTCCACGGGCCCGCTGTCCACCTCGCACCCTAATACCGGCACGCCGGGAACCAGGGTGTCGACAGCCACCACTGGGGCCACCACCAGCCAGGGCACAACCAGCTGTCAACCCAAGTGCCAATGGACAGAGTGGTTTGATGTGGACTTCCCCAGATCGGGGGTCAGGGGCGGAGACATGGAGACCTATGACAACATCCGGGCCGCGGGCGGCACGATGTGTCAGCAGCCGCAGAAGATTGAATGCCGGGCGGAGAGCTACCCCGAGGTGAGCGTCGATCAGATCGGGCAGGTGCTCAGCTGCAGCCTGGAGGCCGGGCTGGTCTGCAGGAACGAAGACCAGAGGGGGAAGTTCACCATGTGCTTCAACTACAACATCCGCGTGTACTGCTGCGATGACGTCCGGCACTGCTCCACCACGGCTACCACACCCCTCACCTCCACCGCACCGCCCACCACCAGCAGCTCCACAGCCACGCTGCCACGGCCCTCGACCTCTGCCACGACCCAGACCCAACCCACCTCCACCGCACCGCCCGCCACCGGCAGCTCCACGGCCACAGTGCCACGGCCCTCGACCTCTGCCACGACCAAGACCCCACCGCCCTCCACCGCACCGCCCGCCCCCGGCAGCTCCACGGC
>NC_041231.1:3900453-3901744 GCF_002837175.3 Physeter macrocephalus | reverse complement strand
TCCACTGCCACAGCCCCCACTGCCACCACCTCCACTGCCACAGCCCCCACTGCCACCGCATCTACTGCTACAGTCAACACTGCCACCGCATCCACTGGTACAGTCACCACTGTGGCCACCTCTACAGCAGCCACCTCCACTGCCACAGCCCCCACCCCTATAGCCCCCACGTCCCCCACCGCCACTGCCACAGCCACCACTGCCATAACCTCCACTGCTATAGTCACCACTGCAGCCACCTCCACTGCTGCCACAGCCCCCACGTCCCCCACTGCCTCCAGCACCACCACTGCTATGTCACCAGCCACGCAGCCCAGGACATGGCCAGGGAGCACAGGGGTGACCAGGTCCCCCGCCAGCAGAGCCACACCAGCACCTTCACTTTCCATGGGACTGACCACCCAAGTAACATCCTTGAGGCCCAGCCACACAGGCACAACCCCAGGGTCTGCCACGTCGGTCCTCCCGACTCACACAGCCTCAAGGGGGCCGCCCCCGATGTTGGTGACGACGCAGACCTCCACGTCTCAGCTGCTGATGAGAACAGCAGTGGACACAACGGGCACCACCTCCACGGGCCCGCTGTCCACCTCGCACCCTAATACCGGCACGCCGGGAACCAGGGTGTCGACAGCCACCACTGGGGCCACCACCAGCCAGGGCACAACCAGCTGTCAACCCAAGTGCCAATGGACAGAGTGGTTTGATGTGGACTTCCCCAGATCGGGGGTCAGGGGCGGAGACATGGAGACCTATGACAACATCCGGGCCGCGGGCGGCACGATGTGTCAGCAGCCGCAGAAGATTGAATGCCGGGCGGAGAGCTACCCCGAGGTGAGCGTCGATCAGATCGGGCAGGTGCTCAGCTGCAGCCTGGAGGCCGGGCTGGTCTGCAGGAACGAAGACCAGAGGGGGAAGTTCACCATGTGCTTCAACTACAACATCCGCGTGTACTGCTGCGATGACGTCCGGCACTGCTCCACCACGGCTACCACACCCCTCACCTCCACCGCACCGCCCACCACCAGCAGCTCCACAGCCACAGTGCCACGGCCCTCGACCTCTGCCACGACCCAGACCCAACCCACCTCCACCGCACCGCCCGCCACCGGCAGCTCCACGGCCACAGTGCCACGGCCCTCGACCTCTGCCATGACCCAGACCCCACCCACCTCCACCGCACCGCCGGCCACCGGCAGCTCCACGGCCACAGTGCCACGGCCCTCGACCTCAGCCACGACCCAGACCCAACCCACCTCCACCGCACCGCCCGCCACCGGCAGCTCCACGG
>NC_041231.1:3896896-3897254 GCF_002837175.3 Physeter macrocephalus | reverse complement strand
GGCCACAGTGCCACGGCCCTCGACCTCTGCCACGACCCAGACCCAACCCACCTCCACCGCACCGCCCGCCACCGGCAGCTCCACGGTCACGCTGCCATGGCCCTCGACCTCTGCCATGACCCAGACCCAACCCACCTCCACCGCACCGCCTGCCACCGGCAGCTCCATGGCCACAGTGCCACGGCCCTCGACCTCTGCCACGACCCAGACCCAACCCACCTCCACCGCACCGCCCGCCACCGGCAGCTCCACGGCCACAGTGCCATGGCCCTCGACCTCTGCCACGACCAAGACCCCACCGACCTCCACCGCACCGCCCGCCACCGGCAGCTCCACGGCCACAGTGCAATGGCCCTCG
>NC_041231.1:3894227-3894871 GCF_002837175.3 Physeter macrocephalus | reverse complement strand
GCCACCGGCAGCTCCACGGTCACGCTGCCATGGCCCTCGACCTCTGCCGTGACCCAGACCCAACCGACCTCCACCGCACCGCCCGCCACCGGCAGCTCCACGGCCACAGTGCCACGGCCCTCGACCTCTGCCGTGACCCAGACCCAACCCACCTCCACCGCACCGCCCGCCACCGGCAGCTCCACGGTCACGCTGCCGTGGCCCTCGACCTCTGCCATGACCCAGACCCAACCCACCCCCACTGCACCGCCGGCCACCGGCAGCTCCACGGTCACGCTGCCGTGGCCCTCGACCTCTGCCACGACCCAGACCCAACCCACCTCCACCGCACCGCCCGCCACCGGCAGCTCCACGGTCATGCTGCCGTGGCCCTCGACCTCTGCCGTGACCCAGACCCAACCCACCTCCACCGCACTGCCCGCCACCGGCAGCTCCACTGTCACGCTGCCATGGCCCTCGACCTCTGCCGTGACCCAGACCCAACCCACCTCCACCGCACCGCCCGCCACCGGCAGCTCCACGGCCACAGTGCCACGGCCCTCGACCTCTGCCACGACCCAGACCCAATCCACCTCCACCGCACCGCCCGCCACCGGCAGCTCCACGGCCACGCTGCCGTGGCCCTCAACCTCTGCCACGCCCCA
>NC_041231.1:3853532-3894023 GCF_002837175.3 Physeter macrocephalus | reverse complement strand
CCACCGGCTGCTCCACGGTCACGCTGCCACGGCCCTCGACCTCTGCCACGACCCAGACCCAACCCACCTCCACCGCACCGCCCGCCACCGGCAGCTCCACGGCCACAGTGCCAAGTCCCTCGACCTCTGCCGTGACCCAGACGGGTGCCCCCACCACGGCCCCTCCAACTGCTTACTTGCACATGTCCACCTTCGGGACCACCCTGCTCCCCACCCCCCTGACGACCAACACTAGGGCTACCACCTACACCCGCTCCCTGCACCCCACGGCCTCTCCTCAGGTCACAGAGCTCCCCACCAGGCCCTTCGAGACCACACCCGGACTCCCCATCACCACACCCAGCACAGGCCCGGCCACCTCCAGCACAGGGCCCGGCACCAGAGCCTCCCTCTCCACCCCCACGCCTGAGCCCAGCACCTCCTCACTGGGCTCCACCCTCAGTTCCTCCATGGCCACCTCCACAGCCACGGTGTCCTCACAGAAGACCCACACCTCCAGCCCCACGTCGGTCACCACGTCCCCAGGGACCGGGTCCACGGCCTCAGTGACCGTGTCCACGGCCTGTCAGCCTCGCTGTGCCTGGACAGACTGGCTGGACCAGAGCTACCCGATGCCAGGGGCCTCTGGGGGGGACTTCGAGACCTATGCTAATATCCAGGCGGCTGGTGGGGCCATCTGCCAGCAGCCTCTGCGGCTGCAGTGTCGGGCCAAGGACCTGCCTGAGGTGGCCCTGCAGGATCTGGGCCAGGTGGTGCAGTGCCGGCTGGAGGAGGGCCTGGTGTGCCGGAACCGAGACCAGAGTAGCCTGATGTGCCTCAACTACCAGATCCGCGTGTTCTGCTGCGACCACAGCCACTGCCCCAGCCCCGCCGGGCCCACGTCCACCACGCCGGCACCCTCATCCTCCACCATCAGCACCAGCACTGGCAGGCTGTCATCGAAGGTCACCACCCAGATGCACCTCTCCTCCCCAGGGACGATCAAGAGGGTCTCCACCCCCACCACTCTGACAGGCCCCTCCTCCACGGGGACCACCCAGAGGGTGTACTCCCCCACCCGTGTGACAGGTCCCTCCTCCACGGGGACCACCCAGAGTGTCTACACCTCCACCAGTGTGACAGGTCCCTCCTCCACGGGGACCACCCAGAGGGTCTCTACCCCCACCCGTGTGACAGGCCCCTCCTCCCCTGGGACCACCCAGAGCGTCTCCACCCCTAGTTCCTCTGCCTTCCCGGGGTCCCCACCCATGACCACCAAGCCAGGCTTGCCCAGTGTCTCTCCAACGACCCGTTTGACTTCCCCCGTATCGACCTCCCCCGGGGCCCCACCCACCACCCCTTCCTGGTCCGGGGTGACCTCTGGCAGCCAGGGGACCTTCTCCATCTCCACCGCCTCTCCCAGCCCCACCACAGCCTGCCTTTGCCACGCCTTCGGAAAGTTCCTCCTACCAGGTGAGTGCAGGAGCCCGCCCCCTCCCTGCAGACCTGCAGCCTGGACGCTGGGTCCCACGGGCCGTGTCCATGTGCCTGCCTGTCCGGGATGCCCTCCTGTCCCCCCTCCCTGGCTGACCCAGTGTCTCTGTATTCGTAGGGGACATCATCTACAACAAGACCGATGGAGCAGGCTGCCCCTTCTTAGCCATCTGCAACCAGCGCTGTGACATCGACCGCTTCCAGGGCACCTGCCCCACCTCCTCACCCTCGGGGACCTCGGCTTCTGTTGCCCCAGTTCCTGGCTGCGATCGCACCATCCCTCCCCGACAGGTGTGCCTCCCGCCTCCTCCCTGAAGCACCAGGCCCTTCTGCGTGCACAGGTTCTCGGGCGTCCGTCAGGGTGACGGCACGACCCCCAGCCCCTCGGTGACCGCTCCACAGCTAGCTTGGCCGGAGGGAGGCACGCGGGGTCTGGGCCTGGTTAGCACCAGCCCGGCCCGGAGGCGGGGGCAGCCCTGCCCAGGCCGAGGGGGTCCTGAGGCTGCGGCAGCGGCGGTGAGGGTGGGTCTCGCAAGCCCACCTGGTGAGCGCTCCGCCCTTTTCTCCAGGTGAATGAGTCCTGGACCCTGGAGGACTGCACGGTGGCTCGGTGCGAGGGTGACAACCGTATCGTCCTGCTGGGCCCGAAGCCGATGGGCAACGTTGTCTGCGTGAACGGGCACCTGCCCGTGAGAGTGCAGAGCGGGGACGGGCCCTGTGATTACAGCTACGAGTGCGAGTGTGAGAGAGCCCGCCGCTGGGGGCGGGGGGGAGGGGAGGGGCCGCCGCCAGGCATTTGGGACCCGCACATGTCCCCCATGCCCGATGCCCGGGATCGCTGAGCCCACCCCCCATCAGGCTTGGCGGTTTGAAGGGAAGCCGGGGGCTTCTGAGATCAGGGAGAGGAGGGGATCGTAACCTGAGGGGTCCTGAGCAGACTTCCCCACGGAGCAGCACGTAGGAGGGGGTGATCTTACGACCCCCGGGGGCAGCTTAAACGCAGGATCACAAACTGGGTGGTTCAAAACAACAGAAAGTGGTTCTCTCCCAGTCCTGGAGACCAGAAATCCAAGATCAAGGTGTCTGCAGGACCCAGCTCCCCCCAAAACTTTAAAGGAGGGTCCTGTCCGCCCCTTCCAGACTCGGGGCCTCGGGCGCCCCGGGCTGTGGCCGCGTCCCTCCAACCTCTGCCCCAGTCACCACGCGGCTTCCTCGCTCTGCCTCTTCTGTCCCTTAGAAGGACACCTGTCATGGGATTTAGGCCCACCCTGGTAACTCAGGATGACCTCATCCCAGGATCCTTAACTTAATCACAGTTGCAAAGACCCTTTTCCCAAAGGAGGTCACATTCGCAGGCTCTGGGTGGACGCGTCTTCGGGGCCCCCATCCAACCTGCTATACCCATGTCATAAACGAGAGGACTGAAGCCCTGGGGGCTGAGTGACTCCCCAGGGTGGCAGCTCTGGGTGGCACTGGGTGAGGCCCGTCCACACCCCCCAGGCTCCTGCAGCGGCTGGGGGGACACCCACTACGAGACCTTCGACGGCACCTCCTACTCTTTCCTGGACAATTGCACCCACGTCCTCATGCGGGAGATCCAGCCGCGCCACGGGAACCTCAGCATCCTCCTGCACAACCACTACTGTGAGGCCGCCGCCAGCTGCCCCCGCGCCCTCAGCGTCCACTATGAGTCCATGGACGTCGTCCTCACCACCACCCCTGGCGCCGACGGGCAGGAAGAGAGCCTGGTGAGTGCAGACGGCAGAGAGGCACTGGCCTGTCCCAGCCTGGTTCGGGAAGGCAGGGGCCGGCAGAGGCCCGGGAGCCCGGTGCACATAGGGCGCATTTCCCCCGCGCAGAGGGCAGCTCCCGTGGGGCCTCGGGAGGCAAAGGGCACCCTGCGACCTGGGGCCCCAAGCGCAGTGACTCCTGAGCAGGGAAGGAGCGTGGGAGCTGCCCGCGGCCAAGAGCGCCCCGGGACCCAAATGCGCCGACCGCGACCCCGGGCCCGAGGGGGCATCCGCGCTTCGGGGTGCAGATGCCGAGGAGGGGGCCCAGCGTCCGGCAGGCAAAGCCCCAAGGCCAGCCCGCTGCCCCTCGGCCCAAGTCACGGGTTCCCCGGTCACGTCCCCAGATCCTGTTGGGCCACCTGCGGGTGAGGCAGAGCTTCAGCAAGAACGGCCTGACCGCGACGGTCACGGGGGCCACGGAGATGAGCATCGAGATCCCCGCCGTCGGCGTGAGCGTCACGTTCAACGGGCGGGTCTTCCAGGCCCAGCTGTCCTACAGCCGCTTCAGCTACAACACCGAGGGCCAGTGCGGTGAGCAGGGACCCGCAGGACGCCTGCCGGGGGCGCGAGGGGCCGGGCACACGCCCCCAGGCGCCCTGGCTCCTGACCGCCTGCCCCCGCCACAGAGTCCCACCTGCTTCCCCTGCCACCCGCCCCGGGCAGGAAGCGGCATTTCACGGCTGCCGGGCTGCCGGGGAAGTCGGGGGGATGGAAGGGGCGGAGAGGATGGTCCAGTGCCCGCCCCCCGCAAGCGACGCGCCTGCCCCGCCCTCCCCAGGCACCTGCACCAACAGCCGCAGGGACGACTGTCGCCGGCCCGACGGCACCACGGCGCCCACCTGCCAGGACATGGCCCGGTCCTGGCTGGTGCCCAGCAGCAGCGGGGAGGGCTGCTGGGCACCCACCGGCCTGCCCCCAGCCCCCAGCCCCCCGTCGCCGGCCCCCAGCACACGCACCTCCACTCCGTGCCCCCCGGATCCCCTCTGCGCGCTGATGCTGAGTCCGTGAGTCCTCTGCGGCGGCTGGGCGGTCAGGGTCAGCCACCCCCGGGGCGCCCGCCCTGGCCTCTGACCGGCCCTGCCTGCAGGGTCTTCGCCGGGTGCCACGGCCTCATCCCCCCCGGCCCGTTCTTCAGCACCTGCGTCAGCGACAGCTGCGGGCCCAGCCGCCCTGACCGCCCTGAAGCGCTCTGCCAGAGCCTGGAGGCCTACTCGGCGCTCTGCCGCGCCCGGGGCGTGTGCCCCGACTGGCGCAACGCCACCAGCGGGCTGTGTGGTGAGTCGGGTGTGGCCGCCGGGGGCCCTGGCCTCCTCGGCCCACCTGACACCCGTCCGTGTGCCCGCAGACCTCACCTGCCCGCCCACCAAGGTGTATAAGCCGTGTGGCCCCGTGCAGCCCAAGTCCTGTGACTCCAGGTGAGCCCAGCAGACGGGGACGGGATAGGACGGTGGGGACAGCAGGCCTCCCAGGCCCGCCCGAAGGGTCTGGGGGGACCCAGGAGGAGACCCGCAGAGGGCCCGGGACCCCAAGCCCCAGATTTCAGGGTGCCCTTCCCCGGCCCTGACCTCCGACCCTGGACTTCAGGAGTGACCCCAGCCCCCCGCCACGCCCCCTGCACTCCTCCTCGGACTGCCCTGGTCGCCTTGCAGGAGCCAGAGCCCGGCGAGCAGGGGGCTGGCAGAGGGCTGCTTCTGTCCCGACGGCCACATCCTGTTCAACTCACACACGGACGTCTGCGTGCTCGAATGCCGTAAGCCACCCCACACCTGGGCCCCCCAGCCCCGCAGAGCAGGAGGCGGAGGGCCACGGGGCGGGCAGACCCCGGCCTGGGCCCATGCCACCCAGTTCTGCCGGAGGTGCAGGGTGGGCTTGAGCCTTCCTGAGCCCCCTCCTAAGTGCCCACCCCCCTCGAGTTCCCCGGGGGCTTCTGTCGCAGCAGGAAGAAGAGGCCTCTGTTGGGGGGAGGGGGGCCGGGCCCGCTGGGGGCCCCAAGCCCAGCGCTCCCAGCAACCCCCTTTCTCCGCGTTCTTCCTTCCCAGCCTGCGTGGGACCAGATGGGTTTCCCAAATTCGTGAGTGCTCTGCCCACAGCTGCCTGCCCCCTTGCTTGAGCAGGAGGGAGGGGGTCCCCATCTCAGGGCGGCAGCTCTGCCCGGGCCAGGGAGGGGCTGGTGTGGGCTCCCCGGCGTGAGCTGCGTCGCCGTCACACGCCCGCTCCAGAGCGGGGGAGGCTGAGGGCTGAGTCCGCATGCTGAGGGCTGGCGCCTGACCCGCTGCTGGACGCAGCCCCAGAGGCCGGGGCCCCACCCAGGAGCCCTGGGGGAACCCTGACCTGGTCTGTTCCAGCCCGGAGAGCGGTGGGTCAGCAACTGCCAGTCCTGCGTGTGCGATGAAGGCTCCGTGTCGGTGCAGTGCGCCCCTGTGCGGTGCGAGGCCCGGGACCAGCCACAGGAATGTGGCCGGGCCGGCTTCGTGGCCCAGACCAGGCCCCTGGCCGACAACCCCTGCTGCATGGAAACTCTGTGTGGTGAGGCCTGCACCCCAGGGGGCCGGCTGGGGCGGAGAGACAGCAGAGGACGGTGCTGGGCACAGGCCACCTGGCCCGCAGGCCTGCAGGGTGGAGGAGGGTTGCAGGGTCCTGGCTGGGCTTGACCACGAGGTGGGGAGGCCTCTTGGGCCTTCATTTTTCCACCTAAAAATGAAGCTGATGACCTCTGGCGTGCCCTGGTACCACCCAGGGTCTTGGGCAAGACCGGGGAGGTGACAAAGCATGGGGACCCAGAAGGGCAACAGAGAGCCGTCAGCTCCCGTGGAAGGGCGATCTCTTTGGTCCGGTGTGGGTAGATGTTACCCTGGGAACCAGAATAGCCAGAGGACAGAGGGCAGGGACACCCCAGGCAGCCCCCCCAACTCTCCCGCAGTCTGCAACACAAGCACGTGCCCCCGGAGCCCACCCAAATGTAGGCCGGGAGAGGAGCTGGCTTCCACCCAGGAGGAGGACAGCTGCTGCCCCACTTTCAGCTGCCGTGAGTCTCTGGGGTGGGGGTGGGACCGGGGGGTTCTGAACACTTCCTTCCGCTGCCTGGGCAGGTCCTCAGCCCTCTCTTTCCTTCCAGGGCCTCAGTTGTGCACCTACAACGGCACCGTCTACGGGGTAAGGGCTCAGCTAGGCGGTCGGGGTAGGGCGGAGGGTGGGTCCGGGGCTGGGCACGTCCGCCGAGGGATGCCCCGTGTCCACTCCTGTCTCCCCACGCCCAGCCCTATCCAGCCCCTCCCGCCATGACAGCAGGTGAGTCGAGGCTCTGGGCCCTTTAAAGGCACCTTCTGTAGAGAGCCTCTGGGAGCTCAGCTCTCCCAGCAAGAGCTTCGGGGCAGGACTGCACCCTCCCACCCCTCCTGCCTGCCCCTGGCCCCTGCCTGCCCTGGTCTGTGCTCAGCCAGGGGGCACATCCGTAACCCCAGGTGAAGAGGAGAGAGGCTGCTCTGTGGGCCTCACCGACACGGGCAGAGGTCCTGGCCCTGGTGCCCCTCCAGGGCCCTCAGTGTCACCTCCCCTCACCCTGTCCACTGCAGGTCGGTGCAACCTTCCCCTCGGTCACTCCCTGCCACACGTGCACCTGCCTGTCCGAGGACACCCATGACCCGACCGTGCAGTGTGAGGAGGATGCCTGCGACACCACTTGTCCCCGGGTGAGGCCGGCCTCCCGGGCAGCCCCAGACCCCTGGGGCAGCCCCCAATCACCACACCCTAGGGTCCAGGAAGGGTCTCCAGCTCAGGCTTCACTGGGGTTTTTCTCTTCCCAAAGGGAGGGAGTGAAGCAGGAGGATGGTGGAAGGGGTCTTGGGCGAGGGGCAGGGCCTGCAGGCTGCTGGGAGCAGGTTCCTGGAGGGCACAAGTGCAGAAGGTGCTGGAAGCAGGGGTGAGGCTAAGAGGGGACACTGGGGCAGGGCAGGGACACTGCCTCACAGAGGAAAGGCGCTGCTAGGGAGGCCCTGGGCCCCTGGGATATGGGCAGGAGAGCAGGAGGGCTGACGAGCCAGGCTGGGGCTGCGGGACGTGACCCCCCCCCCCCGCCCCCAGGGCTTCCAGTACTCGAGGGTGGCCGGGCAGTGTTGCGGGGAGTGCGTGCAGACGGCTTGCCTCACGTCCGACGGCCGGCTGGTCCAGGTAAGGGGGGCTCAGTCTCAACCCCCGCGCCCCAGAGACCCTCCCCGCCAGCTCCTCTCTGCCCACCAGATAATCCTCAACCCGGCCCCCACTCTCCCCCTTTTATTTCAGCCCAATGAGACCTGGATCAACAGCCTCGTGGACAACTGCACGTTGTACCACTGCCAGGCTGAGAACGGGACCCCTATGCTGACCCCGACGCCCGTCGCCTGCCCGGACGTGTCCAGCTGCAGGGTGTGTGTCTGGGGCTCAGGCCCGCCCCGGAGGCCCCGCCCACGCCCAGAGCCACACCCACCCTGGAGCCCCGCCCACACCCACCGCAGGAAGCCCCGCCTGCCCCAGCTCGCCCTCTGTCCCCCTTCCCCTGCAGGGCATCCTCAGGAAAATCGGCTGCTGCTACTCCTGTGAGGAAGTGGGTAAGTCGAGCCCCGCCTTCCCGCTCCCCAGCCCCGCCCAGCCCCGCCCCGCCCACTGACTGCTCCCGAAGCCAACCCCGCCGCCAGAACCCGACCCTGAGCGGGAGGTTACGTGGGGGTGCGGCGCGGGCGGGGACCTCAGAGATCCGCCTCCACCGCTTTTCGTCTGCCCAGACTCCTGCCAGGTACGCGCCAGCATGACGGTCCTGCGACACCGGGGCTGCGCCACCCAGGCCGCCATCAGCGTCCCCTTCTGCGAGGGCTTCTGCCCGGGAGCGTCCCGGTGAGCGGCCCGCGCCTCCCGCCCCGGGACACACGGGGACACCACCCGGTGCCCCACGTGTCCGTGTCCGTGTCCCTGGCCGGACACCAGGCGCTGGGCTGGGGCTGGAGCTGGAGGGCCCAGCTTGCTACAGGAAGGAAAGAAGGGCCGCCCCAACAGGGCTGCACCAACCCTGGGGCCTTCCCTGACCCCCAGAGCCCGGCCTGGGAGAGCTTGGCTGGGCCACGTGGGGCAGGGCACCAGGGCTACCACCCAAAGGTCAGAGTCACGTGCAGGACGGGCAGAATCCGGGGGGACCAGACTGTCAGGGCAGAGCTGCTGGCAGAGCCCCGCCCCACCCCCGATGCCCGGGCTGCAGCCAGCTGTGAGCAGACCGGCTGGAAGAGACAGGAGGATGGGTCCAGGCCTGGCTGGAGGGCCCCGGGCAGGCTCCTGGAGGAGGGGTCTGACAGGGTCAGCAAGTCAGAGGAGCTGCTTTGGGAAAGAAAGGGGGCCTGGCTGGGGAAGGTCGGGGTTCAAAGTGACCGAGAGCGCTGCCCGGGCCAGTACAGAGAAGCCCCGAGCGCTCAGGGAACAGGCACAGGGCCGCTGTCTCCCGACCCCCGAGAAACCAGGAGCAGGGCAGTCCGGGCGGGTGTGGCTGGGTGGGCAGGTCCTGAGGGCCGTGCTTCTGCAGGTACGCCATGGGGGCCCGGGCCACGCAGTGCCCGTGCATCTGCTGCCAGGAGACCAGGGCCCACCAGGAGGTGGTGACCATGCAGTGT
Organism: Physeter macrocephalus; assembly: GCF_002837175.3. Lineage (NCBI taxonomy): Eukaryota > Metazoa > Chordata > Mammalia > Artiodactyla > Physeteridae > Physeter > Physeter macrocephalus. The sequence goes on along the minus strand of NC_041231.1, from coordinate 3,885,130 downwards.
CCCAACGGGACGGCCTTCCAGCATACCTACACCCACGTGGACGAGTGCAGCTGTGGCCCATCCTGCATCTCCTCGGCCCAGGCTCCCGAGGACAGCACCCCCATCTTCCCGATCTATGGGTCCACCGTCTGACGCATTCTGCCCCCTCCCACACGCCCGCCCCACCTGCCCCACCTGGAGCCAGAACACGCACCACCCAACCACGGAAACTGCGGGAGCCCACGCACACCTTCCGTGGACACCACTGCCCCTGCCCGCTTTACACCTGCCCCAGGTGAAACCCAGGCCCTGAAGGGTGACAGCGTAGTGAGGGTCGGCTTGAGGAGGACCCCAGGCGGGGGCGGAGGCTGCCCTCAGAGCCCCTCCTGCCTGTTTTGGCCACCTGCCTGGCCTTCGGGACCTGACCCTCATCTGAAACACAAGCACCCACTCCACCCAGGCTCACCCCCGTCCTGGTGTCAGAGGGATGCCCCGGAGAAAGCTGCACGCCCACCGCCGTGCTGCTCCCACGGCGGGCCTGTGTGCCCTCTGCTGCCCCTCGAAGCCCCGTGGCGCACAGGCGCCCGCTGGCTACACCTCCTGCAGTAGAGCGCAGACTGAGGCCTGTCCAGGCAAGGCCGGCTACCTGCCCACGTCTGGACCCCGGCCCGAGGCTACGAGGGCCAAGGGACGGGCCCCGTCGGCACCCCACAGCACCCCCTCTGCTCACCCAGCCCCAGTCTTTGAAAATAAACACCGAGCATCACATACACTTCCTGGTCCTGGTTCTCCGCTCCATGTGTGGGCCGGGCTGTCCAGAGCCACACCCCTGCTGGACCCCCGGGAGGGACAGGCGGGGCAAGAGGCCCCCAGGGTCAGTCTTGGGCTGTGGGAGTACTGGCCAGAGTCAGGGGTCATCCGAAGGTTCAAACACGCGGGTTTTATAAGGAAGTTGGTTCACAGCTGCAGGAAGACCGGACGAGCCAATGGGGGGAGGCCCACGGGGGGACACAGAGGGCATCAGTGTGGGAAGCACTCCCTGCGCCTCTGCGGGGCGTCTCCTTCAGGCGCTTGTCACACGTCAACTTGCTGCGTATGACCTTCGCTTCTCTCTCCACCGAGGGCAGGGACGGCTGCCTTTCTCTCTGCTGCCCCATCCAGAGTGGAGAACACTGCCAGCACGGGATGGGGTGGGACGCGCTGCGGGCAAGGCTGGGGTGGTGCCCCGGCTTGAGCGTCCACGTGGGCAGGGGCAGCTACGAGAGGGCGGGGCTTCCGCCAGGGAGGCAAAGGCGCTGCTGGCCGGGGCCAAGGAAGCCTGGCAAGCGTGTGCGGGGCGGGGGGCTTCTGGGGCCTCCTGCATCACGTGACCTGCCTCTGCGTTCTGTGTGCGCCTGCCCACCCAGGGAATGGCAGCCACAGTGATTTACATTGTCCCCCAGGGGCTGGGGTCCTCAGCTCCCGGGGAAGGCGGGGCCTGTGGTCTCTTTAGTGGCCTTTCCTACTCACGTCACGGAGGTCTGGTCAGGGCAGGCCACCCTGGGACTGGGCCGGAGATGGTCCAGGAGGGCTGACAAGGTTACAGACACACTGCAGGTGAGTCTGGCTGCCCCCCTCGGTCACCACTGGGGTCAACTGTAAACTTGCCGTGTCTCACAGTCTGATTTCCTGGGGCGGGGGCGGGGGGCTGTGGCCAAGTCATGCCCCAGCCTTAGTCTTTGTCAACACCCACGTGTAAAACAACAGCATTTCCTAAACCTCAGTCATTCTCAGGGCACGACTGCTTCCTTAAACCCACGTACCTCTTATAAAACTAAACGTGTTTCCAAGGTACCTGTAAATTGAGTGTCCGTCTCCACAGACCAGAGCTCACGTGTGTGAAGTGTTTTCACCCGTCACAGACTAGAGCTCACTTTGGAGACCAATGCCCAGATATGCTCTTTGCAGGCTCGCTCTCTGCCTGGTGTGGAATTAATTAAGGAAACTGAGCTGAAGTTGGAGTCGGGACAGGCCTGCAGGCGAAGCTCTCACGCCCTCAATGCATCATCAACTGCCCCAAACAGGAAGAGACGCCCCCTGCACGCCCCCGACAGGAAGACATCTACCTGACCACCCAGCCGGAGGAAGGAAACTTCTCTCCTCCCACGGCAGCCCAGCCAATCAGAGACTGCGGTGGCCCAGCCCATGGGAAGCCGCCTTACTCCGGACCCCCAGCTCCTCCAATGGGCTCTGGCTATCACAGCCCCTCCCAGCTCCCCCTCTTCCCCATAAAAGATCCCCCTCCTTGTTCTCTGGATTTGCCTGTGGGCCACCATGGTTCCCACACACCGAACTGCAATTCCTCTGCTATTCCCGAATAAACTCACTTTTGCTAGTGAAACAACTGGCTGTGTTACTACTGAAGTCGACGCTGGACAAGCTGCACCCCACCTCACTCCAGAGGCCACAACCCCACAGTCACTGAGGGGGGCTCAGACATGGGGCGTCTGCTGCTGGGTCCCTGCCCATGGGACCCTGGGACCAACAGGTGCTGCCTCTCAGCCCGGGGCGGCTCTGTGCCCTCATCCTGCTCCAAGCAAGGCTCACCGCTGGTCAGCCAGGTCCCGCCCAGTTCAGGGCCCTGACTGGGGTCCCCCTGTGCCCACTCACCCAGGCCTTGGGCTCCCTGACCCATCAGAGCGGACCCCGGGTGCCCTCACCCTCTGCTTGGTGTCGCGGCCCGCCTGGACCCCGCGTGGGCTTCTGCAGCTTGGGTGGACCCAGCTCTGCTGCCAGGCTCGTCGGGGGCAGCTCCTGTGCGGTTCGTGAAGGGCCGAGGGCGTGGGGCCCGGGCGGGTCACAGACGCTTCCAGAACTCCGCCGGTGCTCTTTACGAGACAACTCATCCCAGCTCCATCCTAGGAGGGGTGTGGAGGGTGCCTGGCACGGAGCCTCCTGCTGTCCGGGTACCCTGGGGTCACGTCCTCACTCGCCCTCCAGTCTGCTCCCTCGCTGAACCCAAGCCACGTTGGTTTCCCAGCCTGTCTGGGGCCTGAGAGCAGAGCTGTGGAAGCAGGGGGCACGGAGCTCTGCGGGGGGCAGAGGTCCCGCCCACAGGCCCAGGGCTCAGCCTGGCCGCCGAGCGGTCCGTCCACAGCTCCAGCTCAGCAGAGCCCCTCCCAGACCAAGGCCCCAGCCGGGCCCTCCTCCAGGACGCCCCTCGGCCAGCGCCGGCCATGTCCCCCTGCTCTGGTGTGAAGGCCACACGCTCTGTCCATCCTGCCCGGATGTCCACAGGAATAACAGCGGGCCAGCTGTATGTCAGAAAGAAAACAGCTCTTCCACACTGAGTTAATAACCCTCGCACTGCAATTTTTGTAATTTTTCACTTTTCCATTTTGTCCTAAACGAGGTTTATTGCTTTAATCTTGGCAGTACCTAACAGTTAACAGACACTGAGGATAATTACCTTAGTGACAACATTACAGATTAGTGAATGAACGTTTTGTTATCACTGGGCCTAATGCGTTTCACAGTGATGCCTGCACTCAGGGAACGGCGTGTCTCTCTCACCAGACTGACTTGTTAGCACAGAAAACTTTCACGCAAAACCACCATTGACACGCTCATCCCAAGCAGCACCGCGCTCTGCTTCGCGGCGCTCGTTTGTCTCCCGCCCTCCGCCCTCGGGGTGACGGGGACACAGCTTCGCTGAGTGCTAGGGGACTACGGCCCTGGACGCAGGGCTTTGCCTCCAGAACAAGTCAAACATCAAACTGGGCTGCAACCTTTGCTTCCACAAAGGTTGCTTTTCAGAAATCAACAGTTCCAAGGGATGCTCTTGAACATTACTTCTGAAAGTGAAAATGGAAGAGATTAACGGTAACAAATCGCTCTCCTTGTCAGCACAGGGAAGACGGCCATGAAGGCCCAGACTCTGTGCCCTCTGGGAGACCCGTGAACCCGGGAGCCCAGCCCAGGGAGGTCCTGCCACCCTTGGGGCCATGACGGGGAGGGGGACTGGCCGAGCTCAGAATCCCTCCTGCATTTGTTCGTCCAACACGTGCTGACCGAGCCCTGCTGTGCGGGCAGAAGCCCGTGCTTGACCGTCCAGCATCCCAGCAGGATGGACACCAAGCAGAGGAAAGAGAACGGGTGCGTCTGGATGACCCAGTCGAGAGGGGCTGGGTGTGGGGAGGGCGGGGAGCTGCCAGAGAGGCTGGGAAGCTGCCCCGCTAGCCATGGGGAGCAGGTGGAGGCCAGGAGCCTTGCAGGGGACGGGAGGCTCAGCAGGAGGCCTCCCTGAGCCCGTGTCCTGGGGTCTTCCCTTCGCAGGGCTGGCCGGGACGTGGGTGAGGATCCGGGCCTTGTGCCATCTCCCTAGCACTCAGGAGACGTGGGAACCCAGACGAAGGACCAGAGCCGCTGCCAGGGTGCTCGGCACACCCATTAGAGTCTCCAGGCTTCCCGGTGGGAAGCGAGGGGCCTCCTGGGCCGGCTGAGGATAAGCGGTCATCCTGCAGCCTGAGGGAGGGACCCGGAGCTCAACGTAAGGGCAGCGGCACCTGCCACTCCAGGACGCCCCGAGAGGAAGGGAGCCTGCACCTGCGATGGCCATCCTCGGAGCCCCCATGGCTGCGGGGCCAGCCCACTCCTCGCTGCCCATGACTGAGCGGGGGGTCAGCGTGGAGGCTGGGACAGCGTGGGCCCCGCTGGGCGGCGGGGGGGCGGGGGGTGACACTGCAGCTGCAGGCACTGGGAAAGCGTCTCGGGGCCTGACAAGCTCTGGACCCAGTCGGGGGGCTGGCTGTGGCCCAGGAGCAAGTGCCCTAGGAGCAGATTCGCCACGCTGCCGGGCAGGCTCTTAGAAATTCGGAACCGACCGCGGTCCGCGTTGCGAGGAGAGCCCAGAAGGGCCCTCGCAGTGGCTGAGGAAGGGATGTGGAGGCTAAGCAGGGCCCCGGGGACACTGCACAGGTGAGAGGGCGCCTGCACAGCCGAGAACCAGCGCGGCTGACCCCTGCAGTGCGGCCGAAGACAGCAGATGCCGTTACAGGCTGGCTCCCCAACAGCAGGGTGATGGGGTGGGGGCTGAGGTCCCACAGGAGCAGAGGGGTCAGAGGCAACCGGACGCCCTGCGCAGTGGCTACCTGCGGGGATGGGGGCAAGCTGGGCGGGCAGCTGACAGCCCGTGGGCTCAGAACAGAACCAAGTGACAGCACAGACAGCTGTCGGCCTCCTCATGGGGGCCACGGCCCCTCCCCCAGGGTCCAGACCTGCTCCGTCCTCAGACCAGAACCATCGGCCGGAGGAGAGGCTGGGCTCCCTCGGGAGAGCCCCAAGGCACCAGGGCAAGTGCACAGGGCGGTGGTCCCTACCCCCCCCAGAGGGGCTCACGGCGTTCACCCCCAGGGCAGAGGGGTCACCACTGACCGCAGGGGCCCAGAGCAACGCCAAGGCCCCTTTAAAACTGGGGCTCATGGGGCCACTCAGCTACCCCCGGTCACTTCCCCAGCCCTGGAACGCGTAACTGGGATGGACACCGGCAGAACGCCACCGATTCCTCCGCCGTCTGGGGCGGGCTGGCCGAGAGGAGGGCCACCTCTGACCTCCGACATGAAAGACGGAAGGGTCGCCGCCACCGCCACGGCCCGGTACCCACTGCCCAGTGCCTGCACACCCAGCCCGCACTCGGCTGCCGATGGACGTCCACGCGAGGCGTGGCGGGCCCCTGAGACGTGGGCAGGCCGCGTACCTGGGTAACGTCCTCGTCCCGTCCCCAGCTCCACCAGCCGACCCCAAAGTAATACCCCCGCCCCCACCCAGCTCGGCCGTTTCAGGCCTGTTCCACACACTCGATGCATACCTACCGCGTGTTCCCTGGGGTTCCCAGGATTCCCGACCGGAGGCGCCAACTGGCCCCCACCTCCTCTGGGCCCCGCGTGCAGTGGCTTTCTTCAGCTCCCACTGGACCACCACCCCTCAGCAACGTCCAATCTGCCAAAAGCCTGCCCACCAAGGGGTCAACTGCAATGACTGTATCTGCATTTCCAACAGTTCTCTATCTGTTCTTCTCCATTTCTGTGTGGGTATTTTTAACTCCCTTGGTCTTTGCATTTTATTGTTTCCACGACACTGAGGTGGTCACGTCTGCTCCAGGGGAGGCTGGCGGCTGGGGATGGGCGGGGTCCCGCTCGCCCGCGTCTGAGCTGGCGCCCTGGGACCCACACTGGCTCCTCCAGAAACAATGTGCTGTTGCTTCCACCGAGCGGCTTTCTCACCTGGAGCTCCCCGGGCTGCAGGTGGTGCAGACGTGGGCCCGCAGTGGGGAGGGGCTCCCCCCTCCCTCTGTGGGCCGAGTCCCCTCCTCAGCCAGCACCTCAACGAGCCAAGGCTGCGCCTCCCGGCGGCTCACGCCCCACACGCAGGGCCGAGCACCCGGGACACGCGAGCGCTGAGCGTACCCTACCCTCTGCATCGTGTCCCTGGTGCCCGGGCTCCGCCCGCACACAACCCCTCTCAGCCTTGGGCACAAGCTCTCACTGTGACACTGACCCGGGGCAGGAGGGCACCTGAGAAAACAGGGGGTAACGGGGGCGGGAGCGGGGGGCGGCGTACCCGAAGGCAGTGGGTCCCCTCCCTCCCCACCCCCCGGCTGCGCAACGTCCTCAGCGGGGCCAGTGCCTGCTGACTTGGGGCTGGGCCAGCCCCACCCCTGTGCGCTCCAGGGCCACGGGGCCCAGCACCCGAGCCGGACCCTGCGCTCAGGGTCTGGCTCCGAGGCGGGCGTCCTGGGCCCTCTTAGAAGGGGAGACACACTGTGGCCCATGTTCGGTTCCTACTCCCAGGTCGGGACGGCCTGGAGAAGCATTCCAAACAGACAACGAAGGAACGAGAGGCCGGTGCTTCGGGAACCAGGAGAGGAGGACAGCGTCTGGGGCCTGTCCTCCACGACCCAAGCAGAAAACCAAACCCACGCTGCACGGAAATATTTCAGGCTCCCAGTCGGAATCCAGCCTGTGCCCTTCTCTGCCTTCACTTACGAGCCCTGTAACTAGTTTGCTGGTGAGTTCATTGCGACTGCCGTCAACCTGCTTGTTACGAGCCGAGTTAAAACACAACAAAAACAGTAAACTCTCCTTGGAGAACTTGACTTCTCTATTTTACACAGACCATTTATTAAATTAGAAGGCTGAAAAGTAAAAACGTATCTTACAATCAAGGAAGAATCTGGACCCTGGACCCCAAAAGAAACGCAAAGCTCGGAGAACCGATTCTGCCAACGCCCGGCAGGGCGCCTGAAACGGCAGGGAGGGCAGGCCCGCTGGAAACGCCTCTTTCCTCACCAGCACAGAGCAGCAGCCAGCTGCACGGTGCCCCGGCCCCGGGCCCAGCAGCAACCCAGCAGCCGCGGGCGCCCGAGCCAGACAGCCCCCACGCCGCCCCCAGGGGCTGCCTGGACGGTGAGCACGGACGTGAACGCGGAGCCGAGGCAGGAAGGGCGTCTGACTTAACGAAGGCCTCGCAGGGCGTGACCTTCCTCTGACCTAGTAAAGCAGCAGCATCCGTGAAAAAGGACCACGAGAGCTGGCAGGTCTGGAGCCGCCCTGAAGCTAAGACTCCCGTGAACGGAGGCCCGGGCGGGGCGGCTGGGGCAGCGTGGGGTCACCTGGGGCTGGGGGCCCGGCCTGTGTGGAGCTGCGCTGAGTGTGGTCAGGTCACCGCCCAACGGTCTAGGGCTGCACCGAGCAACCATCGCTCTCAAGCATCTGAGAAGAGCCTGCGGCAAAGGCACAAGCGGTCCGAACCCACCACCCAACGCAGGTCTCCCCCACCCGGGGCCACCATGCACGCCCGGGGGAGACAGAAAGCGGCACCACCCTTAACCTCCATGGAGGGAAGGGCTGGAGCCTCAGTCCTCCTAGCTTCCTCGGGCTGACCTTCCACTGACGTCCGCACGGCTGGGATCCACCTCTGTGTCCAAAGGCCGGGCGAGGACTCCAAAGACGGAGCGGTGACTGCGACTTACCGCGGACCCCGCAGTGGCCACAGCACAGGGCGCCGCCTCGGAGGCACCACCCAGCCCGTCCCCGTCCTCGCTGCCCGCGGCCGGAGCCAGGGCCAGGCTGCTGTCCCCACGGCAGGGCGCCTGCCTCCTGCCTCTTGGGAAGACCTGCCAGCACTGACGGTCACCAGACCGCCCTCTCTGTTGCCCAAACTGATCCACAGGACTGGGCCCAACCTAGTTTCCCTAAATTAACATCGGTAGTAAGCCAGGAGTTCCTAAATGCCCTTTAATAAGCAAATACAAAGACTGGATCTGTTCCTTACACCCCCAATTTTAGTTCTGTTGCCAGACTGCATCCCGGGGAGAAGCGGTGACCCTTCGGGACAGCATCACACAGAGGCGGGTGAGACAGCAGGACAGACTGAGGGCCCCGGGCCCAGGCCAGGGCTCCCGACGCCACGCCCAGACTCGGCTGCTCTGCACTCAGGCTGAGCTCTGCAGCCGAGGCCGGACGGTGGCGAGCAGCCCACGAACAACCCCAAGGGGAGGAGATACGTTTTCAGCTGAAACTTCTAAGTGACCCCCAACCCACTGTCGGTGGGTTCTGTGTGCCTTGCATTAATGGGCCTACCCGATCAGGTGGCGTCACCGCAGGCCACCAATCAAACCAGAGAAGGCTCGGCACGAAGGCCCTGGTGGGGGCAGCTGCTCCCAGGGGAGCCTCCCGGGACGGCGGGAAGGCGGGCGCGCACACGGGACACGGACCTCCAACCGATGCAGGAGAGGCCCCCCACCCACCCCGACCACGTCAAGAACGGCTGCAGGAACCGAAAACCACATGCATCCCGAACAAGGGTGTGGACTGGGCGACACAGACGTCCGAGGAAGGGGCTACGCAGGGCGCGTTCACGGGGATCTGCTGGGGACGGTGCTCCTGGGAGCCGGGCGGGCAGGTGGGCAGGCGGGCTGGCGGCGGGGCACATCTAGGACTCCTCGGCCATCTGCAGCAGGGAGTTGATGGCCGCATCCTTGCTGCCCCGCTGGGCCTCCAGCACAGAGCGGATCACCTCCCGGTCCATGTTGGGGAACATGTCCTGGATGGCCTTCAGGTCCTCCTCGCTGCAGCGGGGCTGGGCGCTCACGGCTGGGGGCAGGGCCACAGGCACCATGCCGGGGCTGCACACGGCGGGCATCCCTGCGAGCAGGAGACAGGGTTCAGGGAAAGCAGCACCTCTGACACGCGGGCTAGCCGCCCCAGGGGGCGGCCCCCCAGGTCTCGTCTCCCCACACGACCTCAGAAACTGGCCAGACACTTGTGAGAAACCAGGGGCGAGCAGCCCCCCGCCACTCGGTCCCCAGCATCTCACATGAGCCCACTTCACAGCGGGGGTGGCAGGGGCAAAAACAAGCCTAAGAACGTGTGCATTTACACCACAGGGGTCAATTCTCATCCATCAAAGGCCACAAAACAGTTCCCTCCACCTGAGAACGAAACAGCAAACACAGTCTACGCTCCTTTGCCCCAACACCTGAGACTTTCACGCCGTTTCCTCTGTCACACGTTCCAGAACAGACTTTCCCAGCTTGGCACTCACATCACAATCAGACACTGACGAGGAAAGAAAACTCGCCCAGCGCGTGCCCAGCACGTGCCCAGCCTTCCCCGTGGCAGCAGACAACCCACGAGGCAAGGCGCTCACGAGCACTGCTGCGCTGGGGCCTGTGCGCTCGAGCAGAGGCCCTGGGGCCCCGGACGCCCAGCCCCGCCAGCTGCACGTGAGGCTCCTGGTATCACTCCCTCACACCAGCCACGTCCCCTCACTCCCTTGTTAGACACGGGTGACGACTGAGAACCTCACGGCACCTCAGCTGCTGGAAGGTTCAGTCCAAGCACCTGGTGCCACGGGACCCCAAGTCAAAGCTTTGACTCCTTGTCCTGAGGTGGTCTCGTGGGGGAACCCAGACAAACGTAAGGAAGGAGAGTGTTAACAGAGACTCCACGCCTAACGGAGCGCAGAGCCTAGTCAAACACCTCTCTGAAAAGTAGAAAGGGGTTTAAAGTCATCAGTTCTGGGACATCCCTGGTGGCGCACTGGTTAAGAATCCACTTGCAGGGCTTCCCTGGTGGCGCGGTGGTTAAGAATCCGCCTGCCAATGCAGGGGACACGGGTTCGAGCCCTGGTCCGGGAAGATCCCACATGCCGCAGAACAACTAAGCCCGTGTGCCACAACTACTGAGCCTGCGCTCTAGAGCCCGCGAGCCACAACTACTGAAGCCCGCACACAGCAACGAAGACCCGACTCAGCCATAAATTAATTAATTAATTTAAAAAAAAAAGAATCCGCTTGCCAATGCGGGGGACGTGGGTTCAGGCCCTGGTCGAGAATTAAGATCCCACATGCTGCGGGGCAGCTAAGCCCGTGCGCCACAACTACTGAGCCCGGGGGCCACAACTACTGAAGCCCGTGCGCCGAGAGCCCATGCTCCACAACAAGAGAAGCCACCGCAATGAGGAGCCCGCACACCGCAACCAAGAGTAGCCCCGCTCGCCGCAACTAGAGAAAACCTGCGCGCAGCAACAAAGACCCAATGCAGCCAAAAATAAATAAATAAATTTTAAAAATAAAATAAAATAAAATCATTAGTTCTCATAAACTCAAAAGCACAAACAATCCGCCCAACTAGGCTGGGAGCGCTGGACTGAGACGCTGAGGACGTGGTTTCCTTTCCTGTCTGAAGTCAGAAGACCCTGAAGGCAGCGCAACGCTGTCCAAACCAAAACTGGCAGAAGGGCCGCCAAGTGTCGAGACGAGGTGGCATTGGCTGCAGGTGCGCGACTGAGGCTGCGCTGGACACACGCGGCCGCCTCCAGGGACGGGGGACGGGACGTGCTCCCACAGCAGCGGCGGAGCCCAGCCCCTCCGAGTCCCTCCTGGGCCAGCCGGGCCGGGCACCTGCCCACACCCCCTGCCCACCGGCCTTTAGTCCTGGCCGTCCTGAGAGGCGAGAGGTCACTTGGGTCCCAGGTGGGCACTCAAACCCAGTGAGGCCGGGGCCCCCAGGTCGTTCCACGAGCCCAAGAAGGTGCTCGCCCACCGCCTTTCAGAAACGGGGAGAAGGGAAAGGGAACCCGGGTCTGGGGATGGCTGACAGCCTCACTCTGCGAGCCCCCGCCGTCCGCCTTGCCTGGTTTGCATCCGGGCCACACTCCCACCGCCTGTGTTTCTGACACTTCTGGGAACAGTGGAGACAAACTTTAGGAGACACCCTGGCTCTCCTTAGGCCCCTGCCACCTGGAGGGTCCTAAGTTTTAACGCGGGAGGCGGGCAGTCCGAGGGCAGCCAACTCGGGGCCTCACGGTCTTCACCTCGCTCTGGACCGAGTTTAGAGGATTTCGGGGACGTGGCCACCATCGTGCACACGGCATCCTTGGCGTCACTTGGTCTCTCCGGTGCCCCAAGCCTCCCGCCGCCCATGCACCGCCCGGTTTTATGGTGGCTCACGTTGGGGGGGAGCTGAGCCCAGGACCCGTCACGGCCCAGGGTGGGAGCCGATCACAGGCTGACATGAAGGCTCAAAAATCCAAAGGCGGGGGCTTCCCTGGTGGCGCAGTGGTTGAGAGTCCGCCTGCCGATGCAGGGGACGCGGGTTCGTGCCCCGGTCCGGGAAGATCCCACATGCCGCGGAGCGGCTGGGCCCGTGAGCCATGGCCGCTGGGCCTGCGCATCCGGAGCCTGTGCTCCGCAACGGGAGAGGCCACAACGGTGAGAGGCCCGCGTACCACAAAAAAAAAAAAAAAAAAAAAAAAAAAATCCAAAGGCAGAAGAGCCACAGTCCAACTTGACTTTGTGCTGTGCGGACCACTCATTCAGAAAGGTTACCAACATGTAAGAAAAGTACCTCATAAAGGTAAAAAGATGGGAGACAAACAGTAACGCTGGAGCCCGGGGTCCATCCACCCAACAGGAAGTGATCTTGTGCTGTGGTGATTCAAAACGCTTAGAAATCACATTTCAACATCTCCATAAATTTCAACTCACCATCTTTGTGCCGACAGAGAAAAAAAACCCTATTTCCTACACATGCAGGTAACATTCAAACGTAACAGCGGACCCCTGGTTTTGGGAGGCTCCCCGGGCACCCCTTGAAGACCAGGCCCAGCCTCTAGCGCACACCCCGAATCCCCACGTGCCTTCCCCCCGCCACCTCGAACGCCCACGGAGACGCGCCGCGGAGGAGGAACAGCACACACCTGTGACGGGCACGTAGCCGACGCCCTGCTGGTACACAGTGGGCAGCAGGACCACGGGCTGAGGCGGCATCACCACGGCAGCCGGCAGCGACTGAAACACACCAGAGACAATCAGGGGGTCAGAGCAGATCACGGCACACAGCCGAACCTCATCACTCCCAGCCTCGCCAAAACCGTCCAGGGAGGGACAGCACAGGGCCTGGAGCCCAGTCACCGGACCCAGGATCGAGGCGGGTCCAGCCAGGCCCTGCGCCCCGCCCAGCATCATCAAGTCCCTGCCCACACCGATACCCCAAAGGCTCCTCTGCTGGAGGACTCGGAGGACTCGGGTAGAAGGTGTCATCAGACCTGCTGAACCACGGCTGAGACGTGACCAACAGAGAACCCCGCTCAAGAAAGGAAACCTAAGCTTAAATTCCAGGGTCAAACAGCCTCTCTCTGTTTATATCTTTAGTTAAGCACAACGATGGCTTTCCGTCTACGTAGAAACGTCTGTTACAGAGGCGCGATGGCACGTTCACGAGTAAACTCACTGATGTTGCGACCTGCTGTGAATCAGCCCAGCACTAGAAAGGGGGTGAGACAAGGTGCCAGAGGCGGCAGCTGTGAGGCTGGGCAGTCGGTCCCACCCAGGGTCCCTGCACCCCCTCCCCGTGTCCACATGCCAGAAACACCTGGGAGTAAGGGCGGGGATGCCGCTGAGCCCGGGAACGGCACCCCAGTGGCCCCGGGCCCGCCGGCCGGCCTCACCGTGTAGGACAGGACCAGGTTGATCATGCCCTCCTTGTCATCGCCCTGCCGCCCGCTCAGGCTGTACCACTCGTCCACGACCTTGCCCTGCCTCAGCGCCTCGGGGATTGTCACGTGCGTCCAGGCAATGCGGTCGTCCATGGAGAAGGCTCGCTGGGGGGCGACGGGAGATGGCGGTGACCCCAGGGCTGCCCGGGAGGCCGCCCCACTCCCCCAGCCTTCCCGGCAGGGTGTGCACGGCCCGGGCCGCCCCGCTCTCTCCACCTCCTGTGGGTGCAGGGGGAGGGAGGCTCCACCGGGGGCCTGCAGACGTGCGCGCCCCCAAGAACCACATGCTCCCCTCCTCCCCAGGGCCCCAGAGGCGATGGGGCGGGGTGTGAGGGAGGACTGAGGAGGAAGGGAGGAAGGCAGAGCCCTGGGGACTGTGGCCACTTCCCAGCCCAGCTGCCCACTGTCCCCCCCGAGCCCCGTCAGCCGACCACAGGCGAGGGGGCAGCCGACCCGGCCTCAGGAGCGGTGGGACAGGCCCTGACAGGCCCTCGGAGGGCCAGGCCGAGTTAGAGCCCAGGGCACCCGACGGCCCAGGGACACTCGGGAGGCTCCTGCCACTCACGCCACCCAGCCACGGGCCCTGACCACGTCACACCCGAGCTGCGTACAGATAGCGGCTGCCTGACCTGCCTGGTCGGGTGACGCCCACACGCTGGACACAGGGTGGTGACGTGTCTGAATGCAAGTTCTAAAGACTCTGCAGGGGGAACGTGCTTTTCACTATGCTGGGGACACCAGGACGCCTGTCACAAAGCCACAGGAAACCTGAAGTTCTGGAGCAGCTGAGTGGCCCCCGCGCAGCCCCCACCTCGTCAAAGATCTCCAGGTAGAAGGAGTCCACGCCCGGGGGCACCGTGCACTGGATGACCTTATTCCAGCGCGGGTTCTTGGCGCCGTTGTGGGCTGTGGGCGTCTCGTACACCGCGTAGCCCAGGCGCAGTCGGCAGTACGGATCCATGCGGGTCATGCCGTAGTTCTTTGCCAACTTGGCCTGAAATAAAGCCAACGCATGAGACGGGGCAGCGGCTGTCACAGTGGAAGCCGCAGCTCAGCTAAGTGGGCCGCCCCTTCCACTCACGGCTTCCAGAGTTTTCTGGGTGCCGACCCACCAGAACACGGCTGTAACTGAACTGTCAGCCCTCCGTATCCGTGGATTTAAGCAACCACAGGTCGACAATTTTAGGAAAAAACATTCCAGAAAGTTCCAAAAAGCAAAACTTGAATTTGCCACACCAGCAACGATTTTTATAGCTTTACGCTGTATTCCAACTGCACGCACACGGCATTTGCCGTGTGTTAGGTGTTGCGAATAATCCAGTGATGACTCTCAGTGCACGGGAGGACGCGGGTAGGGTACGTGCAAAAGCGCACTGTTTTATATAAGGGACTTGAGCATCCTTGGATTGTGGTGTCTGTGGGGTCCCAGAGCCAATCCCAGGGACGACCGTGCTCTGGGGCCCAGGAGGGAGGAGAAAGTCCAGGCTGGGTCCAGTGTTTCTGCGATAAGGCACCCGGCGCCGTGCCTGACACTCAGGAGACACCGGCTGCCGCTAGGCAGGGGCTGGATCCCCACCCAGAGGAGGAGGAGGGTGAAAAGGGCAGGCCGTCCCGGGACAGAGCCAAGAGCCACCGAGAAGAGAAGCAGGGGGACGGGGGCCACCCCGGAGAAGCAGGGCCCAGCCAAGGCCTTCCCCGCACCCTCGGACAGTGACCGTGCTGGTTCCCCGGCCTCCCCTCCCGCGCAGGAGCCTCTCGGCAGTGACCATCCCTGCCCAGCGCTGCGTGGGGGCCAGGGGTGCAGGCAACTCATCCTGGGCACCCGGCGGAGCCCACCCACATCTCACATAGGTCCCGGGCCCACCTCAAGGCAGACGGGCTGCTCGGCACGGCCGTGATGCGTTTGTAGGAGAAAACGTGAACACCAACGAGCACATCAGGCTGTCGGCCAGGAAGTGCTGACTCAAAGTGGATTATGTGCTTAAGTGTAAAACCTAAAACTATAGAACTTGCACAAGAAACACCAGAAGAAGTCTTTGTCGTCTTTTAGACAAGGTCAGCAAAAGCACGACCCAGGAAGGACAGCTGGCGGCTCCCGGAGGGCCGGGAGGAGGAAGACAGACCAGCCCCGCCTGCGGCGTCAAGTCTGATCACAAGCCCGTGTCCAGTACATAAAGGACTCACGACCTCAGCAATGAGAACACAACACGATTAAAAAACAGGCAAAAGATCTGAAGAAGAAAGCTCAACGCCAATAAGCACGTGAGAAGATGCTCTCCACCATCGGTCATCAGAGACACGCAAACCACAACCCCATGAGGCCACAAGGAGCTGCTGGACGGGCTCAGACCCAGCCCGGCCGGGCCAAGCCGCCCACCCCCAGAGCGCAGGAGCCCCGCAGGCAGCTGGGAGAAGCCACGGTGGTGCGGCCGTGCAGGGACCAGCCTGACAGCTTCTCCAAAGCAGACTCCACCCAGCTCGGGAGTCGGGAGTCCACTCCGAAATGGGAGCTCACGCTCACACAGAAGCCCACGCTTCACAGCGGCCCGGGGCTGGGACCCCCGTCCCTGCTGGGCAACAGACAGACTCTGGAAGCGCCCCGGGGCTGAGCCTGGTCAGCACTGCGGTCAAGGGCAGGCCCACCAACAGGCAGAGAAGACTATCTGTGCTGCGGGGGAAGCTCTTCGTCACAGGGCTGGACAGGCGTGTCAGAGGTCACTGAAACGTAGGCCGATTCAAATTAGTGCATTTTAACATACGTAGATCATATTCAGTAAGGCCGATTTTTAAAAACAGCAAACAATTCCCCAAAGCCCTGCTGCCTGCACTGACACGCTCTCTCTTCTCCCCTCTGGAAGGCGCCGCACAAGCCCCTATTCTGTCTGCGAGCCTCCTTGCCCCCCGCATCCCCCACTCTCGTGCCGACTTCCCCAGAGCTCTGGCCGGGGCTGCCCAGGACCGTACGTCCCAGAGCCACCACCCTTCCATGGAGGACCAGGCTGTGCCCCTCAGGACGCCCGCCTTGCGTCACTGCTGGACCTCTCCCCTGAAGTCCACAGCCCCCCGGCCTTGGCCATCTGCCTTTAAAACACCCTTGACTTAGCGCGTCCGACACTGAACGCGAGTTGCCTCCCCGGCCTGTCCCTCCTGTAATTTCCCCCATTATGGTCACTGCTCCTCCAGCCCCTGGGCGCTGGCAACAGGCCTTGGGGTCACATACCCTCCCGCCCCCACGTGGGCGCCCCCTGAAGTCGGCTGGCTCTCCCCCAGGAGCATCAACTGCAGGGCCTGCCAGCCTCGCCCACACCTTCCCGACACAGACCCCGAGGGAGCCCTGAACTCCAGCTCAGGACAGGGTGCCCGCTCAGAGCCGAGCCCCAAGGCCGCAGGACCCCCAGCTGGCAGCACCAGGAGGGCCTGGCCCTGAAGCAGCCCCCGGCACAGGGTGGCAATTCCTGTTCAAGCTGTACTTTCCACGATAATAACTGGGCCACTCCACACCTGCCCTCGAAGCTCGCCATCGGTGCACCCGTACTCTGTCCCTCAGGGCGACGCAGGCTTTTACTGCCGTACTGCCCCGCCCTCCTCACCCGCTGACTTCCTGCTCCTCTGTCTCCAAGAGCAGACACGGATAACACGGGTAATGTCCTCCCGAAAGCGCCTGGGAGAGGGCCTCAGCCCTCACATGCTGTTGTTGTCTTCACTGTGAATTCACTAGAGCAGTTCTCAGGATGGCAGATTTTCCCCCCAAAACTCCTAGAAGCTGCCCTGGTACTTTCTGGAAAACACAGCAGCAAAGTCTGAAACGGGCTTGATTTTCAATAGCTTCAAGGCAGCTGTGTTGTCTCTGTCTAGCCGCTAGGGCTTTTCCACCTGAATAATCCGATGCTCGTGCTCTGAGCAAGGCAGCTGCCCGGGAGTGCGGGAGGCGCCTCCCTTCACCTGGACCCCCACTGGCCCCAAGGCCATGCTCTGCTCACGGCTGCTGCCCTCTGCGGAGGCCCGTCTGCCACCGTGCTCTCCTCCCGCGCCCCCGGCACCAAGGAGGGGACATGGAGGCCTGGCCTGCCCGCTTCCAAGTGGCTCCCCTGAGACACCGACCGGGCTGCGCTGCAGGCACACGAGTGTCTGAGGAAGGTCACCCCGAAGCTTACTGGGCACAACGACCCGTCAGGCACGGCCCTGGTGTCTGCTGGGGACAAATGGACGGACGGACGGACAGACGTCTCTGCCTCCCGCGGCCTCACGCAGCCCGTCAGAGCAATGTGGCAGCGCCCTTTCCGTCCTGACAGCACATCTGGTTCTCCCGGGGGCCAGGATGACCAGGCGGCAGCCGCGCCGCCCCTTCCCCGGCACCGGCAGGGCGAGTGGCGCTCCGGACCCCTTCTCTAACTCTTCCTGGCGAAACCCGGGCCATCGTCAGTATCTTCACGTCCATCGTTCTCCACCAGGTATGTGTTTCCGGAAAAACGGGATCAGAGGAAGCCCCATCCGTCCACGTGGAAACATGCTATGACAGCGAAGGCCCAGCCCCGCCCGCTCCGGCCCTCTTCCCCCCACAGCCCCCTCCCCCACCCCCGCCCCGGCAGGCGGCCACACCCACCTGCACCACGGTGATGCTGAGGCGGCCCACGGTGCCCAGTGCCCCTCCATACTGCAGCTGCTGCGCAGCCTGCGCGTCCAGCTGGATCTGCTGCTGCTGCCGCGTGGGCGTGATGCGCAGGAAGTCCTGAGGCAGCTCCCCGATGTACACCTGCGCAGAGCACAGCGGTCAGAGCTGGGCGCCCCCCGCCCTCGGGACGAGGGTCCGCAGTGGCAGGATCTCCACCCTGCGGGCCCCTCCCAGGGCCTGCGCTCTCGGGAGCAGGACGCTCAGCAAACGGGGGGCTCTGTGGAGGCCCGAGCGCGTCTCTGCCCTGAAAGCAGGCCTCGCGTCCTCGCCGGGCCCGGGGGCCTCACACGCTCTGGTCCGCGCGTCCGTGATCCCTTCCCCAGGACCAGGACCGCCGCAAGCAAGGCCTGTCCACCGTGGGCGCTGTTCACGGGGTGAATCCTGAAGCTTGGATGTCCAGTGACTTGGAAAGGCCTCTGTGCTGACACCCTTCACACGTCTCCATGAGAAACAGCTCACGTGCAAAAACGCCCCAGAAACCAAGAACCCAAGAGATTAACCACCAGAAGCCCGGAGACCTGGCCTTGGACAGGTGAAGTGATGGGGCGGCACCAGCTCCCAGGGACACACCTGAGTGTGGAGCCCGGTAGAGCCCGGGGGCTCCAAGAGTGACAACTCCCAAGAAAACGGCAGGAGACCACGCACGCAGAGACGGCCCATAGCCAGACGGCCCGACCCCCGGTGTGCAGAGCCCTGGACGGCCGCACCGCTGCTTGCTCCCGGGCGGGGGGTGGGGGTGGGGGCTGGAGGGGCCACAGCGCGAGTAGAGCCCAGGCGAACGGAAGGGAGTAGCCACGGGACCCACGACGGAGGTCTGGCTGCCGGGGGGAAACCGGGGCCGCAGGCCCCTTCAGCCGCCCAGGGGACGTCACAGACCCCAGCCGCGGGTCCTGAAGAACTGGGCGGTTTCAGGGAACACGGAAAGGAAGAGCCCAGCGTGTCACAGCGAGTTCTGGCAACTGCGCTTCTAGCGACCACCAGGGACCCCTTGACGTCCAGACACCGCCTGACACGGAGGTCTCTCCTGCGCAGACCAGGCAGCACCGGGCAGGGGCCCAGGCAGCACCCCACCCGCCCGGCTCACAGCGCCCCGGGAGAGCACCGCCCCCAGCGAGCGCCCCAGCGCCTTTCCTTTGGAAGGTCCCGGGAGAGTCTGGGCCTGGAGATCACGCGCCCCCACCAAGGCTGACGGAGGCGCACACGAGGGCGCCTGCCGGCCCCCAGCGGCCCGCACGCCGGCTCTGCGCCCAGAGGCCTAGCGCTCTCGCTGCTTCTCTCTAAAAGCAAGCCCCCCCCGCCCCCCGCCCCTCTGCCTGGGAGCCAGCCAGCTCTGCGTCTCACACCTCCGCTGCGTCAAGGACCCAGCCCAGGGCAGGGGAGGCTGCCCCCGGAGGCTGCCCCCCCGGAGGCCCTGGCGGTGCCAGGAGAGGAGCGCGGTGCCTTCCATCCCCTCCCCAGGGCATCGCAGGCCGCGTTTCCTGGGCGCGTAGTGCAGCTGAGTGGGTTCCAGGACGGGCCCTCGAAGGAAGGCGGGTGGTGACACCCCGCGGGCCACACCCCTCAGGAGGGCTGAGATGCCCGGGACACGCCAATCATCAGCCCCTGCCAGCGCCAAGACCAGGCCCCCGTGACCCCGCAAACGCACCCCATCCAGAGCCCCTCAGGCCCCTTGCCGTCTTCCCACAGCCCCCATTTGCCCGGTGCTCGTCTTACAGAAATGACTCTTCCAGGGGTCGCTGGCGCACAGACCACACCTCCGCCTGATGGTCTGAGGAATGACTGCCCACCTCAGCGCCAAGGACCCCACAGGGAGCAGGCCGCATGGGGACATTCAGTGGCGAGAGCGACAGGTCAGGAAAGGCCTCTCTGTTCCTTCACTGATCCTGTCTTGTCAGGTTACGCTCCTAGAGGTTATGAAACTAGAACGAAATGAAACTCTTAGGGGTTATGTTCCCTGTTTATCGTACTCGTCTTGGTTTTGGGGTTCAGCACAGTCCACGCAGGAGCCACACGGGGACAGCGGGCCACGCTGAGGCCTCAAGGGAGGGGAACACAGCACAACAAACCAATCCCACGTGGTCAGAGCCTGTGAGGGGCTGGGGAGGGGGATCACAGCCCAGGGAGGAGGAGCTAACACTGAACCCGGAGCCTCCAGGTCTGCAGGGCCACCGCCTGAAGGCGCCTTGGGGACACCTGCCCTAGGCCCGCCCACCAGAGACAACAGCAGGTGTGAGGCCCAGGGTGATGGCGGGTCAGGGCAGGGCACGTGGGGCTCAGCACCCGGGGCGGCCGACGGCTGCCCCACCAGCCAATAGGCCCTGTCGCACAGCAGCCTCAGAGGCCTGCAGCCAGGAGCAGGCTGCACGCTCATCCCAGCGCATCACACCCCGACAGAGAGGCCCCAGGACATGCCTGCTGAGGCCTAAGAGCCACCTGCCAGTCACTGGACGGGTCACTGACATTCTTCCATAAACTCAGCATCTTCCCAGAGAAAGTTGCAAGGAAAACTCCAACTGCCAGCCGACACCTGCAGCCACGGGGATGGGTCTCCGTACGGGTCACCGCCCCCCACATACACACACACCCTGTTCCTTTCTCAAGTCTCCAGCACCTCCTGCCGATGACCTGGTTTCAGGAAATGGGAAAAGAGGAAAAAGCCCAGAAGCAACAGGGAGGGAAGGCTGGCACCACCAGCGCCGTGGGGGGCTCCCCAGAGGGCGCCACTTAGTCTCTCCCCCCTCGCCCCTCCCCCCACAATCCTCTTCCAGGTTTCACCACAAAAGCCTCTGTCTGTGTCAGCTCTCCTCCCCTATTCCTATCCCTCAGGCCTCCCCCAACTTTCTAAATGACCCAAACCTGGGTAGGCCATTCAAGCCAAAACGTCTGGCTGTCCCAGCCCTGCCGGACACAGTGCACACAAGCTCCGGACGAGGGGACCGAGACACGGCGTTATCTGAGCACGAAGACGCCGGAGGGTCGGCGAGAGAGACAACGCCACTGGCCCAAACGCGGGCCAGACCACAGTGCTGACAGGACAGCCAGCGGCTTCCACGGGCCTTGCCCAGGGATTCCGGAGCCGCTCCCGCCAGCCCGGGGTCCGGGCGCGAGCGAGCTGGATCACCCTGTCCACATCTGAGTAACACGAAACAGCCAATGACGCGCCAAGGGGCGCCAGGGCGGGCATCGCACCGCAAGTCTTCCAACGTCACCGTATGTGTGCATTTTCACGCCAAATGCTGGGGGGAAATCACGGCTCCCATGGTGCTCGTAGTTTAACAAAAGAAGACAAATAATCGCTGAAAGTCGCAGCGCTGTAAATAAACACAGGGTGAGGTAAGACGGTGTAGACAGCTGAGGCAGCTTCGGGAGAAGATGCCACCTCAGCAGAGGCCTGAATGGCATGAAGGCGTCGGTCACGCAGAGCGTGGGAGGGCCGTGCACCGGCCTGGCCAGGAGCCCGCCAGGCAGCTTGAGGCAGGGAGGTGGCTGGAGCAGAGCAAGCGAGGGAGAGCAGGAGGGTGGAGCGGAGGACAGGGGTGTTGCGCCAAGGCCACCGATGGGCTCTGACTCAGAGGCGCCGGGGCAGGTGAGGCGCTGTGCGCGTGCACATCTGGCTCTGCCTGGCGCCCGGCCCCAGCGTGTGGCAGTGGGGGGTGGGGGGTGGGGGGTGGGGTGGGGGCGGGCAGGACCAGTCGAAGGGGTGCGGTTGGTGTGGGAGAAGCAGAAGCTGAGAAGGAATCCGATTCTGGACCTGCTTGGAAGGCAGAGCCACAGGAGCGCCTGAGTGGGCAGGAGAGGCGAGGCCACCCAAGGGGACGGGGAAGCCAGGGAGGGTCCCAGGGAAGCAAAGGGCGGGTCCGTGTGCGACGTTCTTGGGAGCCGCTCAGGATGGTAAGCCTGGGGATGAGCGGGGTGTGCGCTGACACCCCCCAGACCCCCGAGGGAGCAAGACGGACAGAGAGGAGGAGGAGCCGTGGAAGGAAACCCGTGTGAAGAACGCGACCCTGGGCAGGGAGAGGCCATTGCACCTGTGCCCACTGCCGCGGCCGTGCCCACAATGAACCCGCCGGACAAGCCGCTGCGGGGCTCCCGCCCGAGCCCCACCCCCACTCGGTCACCCCCGCACCTCGCAAAGCACAGGTGGCTTCCCGACCTGCAGGACCTTCTCACTGTCGGCTGAGGCAGCTGCCCCTCCTGGGCCCCCAGCCCTGCTCCGCCATCCTCCCACCCAGTTCCTGTCCAGCTGGTGGTGAATCAGAATCAACAGAGGGAGGGGGGCGGCACGGGAGGTACACAGGCAGGACTGCAGGCGGGGAGCCCGAGGAGTTGGCCAGGTGTCTTGAGAAACGACAAGTAACACAGGGGCCGGGCAGCCCCCAGGTCATGTACACGGGAGGGCACGGACACAGAGCTGCAGGCCGCAATGCCCAGACGTATGCCACAGACACCCGACAGACAGCAGAGCGGGGGAACGGGAAGAGGGGCTGGGGGTGCTCTCAGCTGTGGGAAGAGGCACAGGGCTGGAGCACAGGCGAATCTGCCACCAGCAGCTCAATGGCAGATGCCACACAGGGACCTTCACGTCCCAAGAGAAGGAGACTGTGAGCCCGGAATCCCAGACAGCAAACATACCTTTCAGGAACTAGAGAAAGCAGCACATGTCTCAGTCCACTGCCCCTGGGAGGACGGGGAGAGGCCACCCGAGGCAGCAACTGATCAGGAGGAGGGTGGTTACAAGGATTAACCTTGCAGCCCGAAGTCCGTAGGTTAACATTTCCAGGATGACCCCAAAGAGAACAGAATGACAACATGTGTTTTCCAAACCAGCAGAAACCAAAAAATGGAACTTAGAAAACTATATATATATATATATATATATATATTTTATTTTTTTTTTTTGCGGTATGCGGGCCTCTCCCGTTGTGGAGCACAGGCTCCGGACGCACAGGCTCACGGGCCTAGCCGCTCCGCGGCATATGGGATCTTCCCGGACCGGTGCACGAACCCGTGTCCCCTGCATCGGCAGGCGGATTCTCAACCACTGCGCCACCAGGGAAGCCCTAGAAAACTATATTTAATCAATCCAAAGGAAGGCAAGGAGAGAAAAAGAAACAAAAACAGACAAATAAAAGCACAAAACAAAGCGTTAGGAACAAAAAGCGTGTGCGTATAACTATACACATCGAACTATCTAACACATTCCAGTTAAAAAACGAAGAAGACAAACTTCAGATTTGACTTTTTAACAATCCAGCTCCGTGTTGTTGACAACAGACCAACCTGACACACATGTTCAGAAAGATGTGGTCCGACAATGAAAACCCATCAGGCAAACACTCCCTA
The DNA here is from genome assembly GCF_002837175.3 of Physeter macrocephalus. Taxonomy (NCBI): domain Eukaryota; kingdom Metazoa; phylum Chordata; class Mammalia; order Artiodactyla; family Physeteridae; genus Physeter; species Physeter macrocephalus. Next base: position 3,862,098 of record NC_041231.1, on the reverse strand, counting down.
AAAGAAAGCCGGCGTTGCCATGTGGCATCAGACCAAACAAGAAAGGCCTGTGCATGGCCAGCGGGGTCACCACACACAAAAAGGTCCAAATCACAGGAAGACGGGGCCACCCTAAACCAGGCTGCGCTCCTAACTCACCCTGAGAATCCAGAGCACAGCTCACGGGGACACGGGCGATGGTCCAGACTCCAACAGTGTGGGTCCACAACTGTACCCCAGAAAGCGAAAGCCAAGCGCAGGCCTAAAAAGAAAAACAACTCCTTCCCCTGAACATTGGATATGAAAGAGAAGGAACTAAGCAGCTGTCTTGCCTTTCCCATACAGACTGTATTTAAGGACAACCAGACAGCGTTCATCTATACAAACAGGTCCAGCTAATAAATGCAGAACAAGTGATGAAATTCAAACATCAGGGGCTTCCTTGGTGGCACAGCGGTTAAGAATCCGCCTGCCAATGCAGGGGACACGGGTTCGAGCCCTGGTCCGGGAAGATCCCACATGTCGCAGAGCAACTAAGCCCATGCGCCACAACTACTGAGCCCGTGCTCTAGAGCCCGCGAGTCACAACTACCGAGCCCGTGTGCCACAACTACCGAGCCTGCGCACCTAGAGCCCGTGCTCCACAACGAAGAGAAGCCACCGCAATGAGAAGCCCGCGCACCGCAACGAAGAGTAGCCCCCGCTCGCCACAACTAGAGGAAGCCCGCGAGCAGCAACGAAGACCCAACGCAGCCAAAATAAATTAAAAAAAAAAATTCACCTATCACCCTCTGCCATCCCCAGAGAAGTCAATTATCAATTTGTGAAAGGCTGATGAGGACCTGGACATCCCCGGCCACCCAGGCATCACCAGACAGCTCTCAGGCCTGACGAGGAAAAAGACATGACAGGAAGGAGGGGCCCCACTGATCAACCAGCATCTCCAAAAGCAGGACAAGTGGTCCCTACTGGCCCCCTCTGGCCTGGACTCAGTGGGACATACCACACATCTTAGCCTGTGACCAAGCCTTGGCCGCCGTCCCGTCGAGCTGACCAGCAGCACTGTGGTCAACAGCAGCGGGTCCCCTGACCCGAGTTCTACCTCAGAAGGCAGGAGCCCCCACACAGGTACTCCTGTGGGTGTCCATCGGGTGCTTATTAATAGTTCGTGGACCAGACAAAATCACGGCATGGAGGAGGGCTGTCAGAACAGAAACACCAGCACTGCTGAACGTGGGCAGACAGCACGGGGCTGGGCATCCCTCAGTGGCCATTCAGGGAAAGACTAACCTGCGGATGCAAACACCGCGTCTCCTGGAATTTAAGCAAATTCCTAGCGCCTCCGGCTCCCCTTCTCGGGGACAAAGGGAACCTCCCCAGACCCGTGGGACCCCCCCTTCTGCTTCACATGCCTGAGGACTCTGCCTGTCCCTCCTTCGCCACAAGCGGGAAGAGACGGCCAGACTTCAGAGTCAGCCCAAGCGAGTGTGAACCCAGGCCCTGGAAGCCCTGCTGAGTGACCCTAGGCCGAGACTGACCCCCGTCCTGTGTGGGTAGGGCTGGGGCCCCCCGGCCGAGGGAGGACACTCGGGAGAGCCGCCCAGCCAGGACCCAGCATGGGGAGCACCTGCCGGATGCCCCAGCTGGACTCGCAGCTTCTGCCACAAGCCACGCCGTCCCCCAGGGCCTCCGCAGCACCACACACACGACAGCACGTGGGAGCTCCCTCAACGTCAAGTCCGTACGCCCTGGCAAAGGAAGAGGTCTCCACCAGACCCCGATAACCACAAAAGGAAGGGTTCTCCAAGGCTGATAACTGGCAAAAAAGCCTTTACGAGTAGAGTTAACCCAGAGGGGGTGGGCCAGCGGGGAGATGTGGAAGCGAGAGGATGTGTACCAGGCAAAAACGTTAGGGGGGAACAAAGAAGCAGTAAACAGCACACCGTAGCAACGAGATCAAACTCAAGGCCAGATGTACCGGCACTCGCGGGCCCCCGCCCTCTGGCACAGACAGCCCTGCTCAGGAGCCTTCCTGGCCTTGAAGCAGCAGCCCCCCATCTCCCAGACCCTGGCCCACTCTGCTTTCCAGGCTCTCCCCTCCCACCACCCCACAGCTCCTGCTCCCCCATCAAGTCTCCAGTCAGAGACCCTTTTGCTCCAAGACCCCTACTCACCCCGGCCCCGGCCCAGGCCCAGGCAGGCCACCGTTCACCCCGACTTGAATTCAGACCTCGGGGTCTGAGAGTGGACGCTCTGTGAGACCCTGATGGCAGACGTCACCGTACGGTGCCACCCAAGATACCGCGAGCACCCACGCCAGCTGGGCAAGCCGCACAGGCTCCAGGGCGCCCAAGACCCCTGAGCCCCCCGCAGCTCTGGCCCAGACCGAACCTTACTGCATGGGCACAGGGCATGGAGGGCAGCCCTCAAACACCTGCTGGCCTACGCATGGGGCCCACGACACACGGACAGAAGGCCCACGACCACTCGACAAGAGAACACGCCGGGAAGCACCGCACAGGGCCAGTCAGCCGGGTCGTCGAGACCCCGACAGCGCAGGCCCCAAGTCCGAACACCGTCCGCCGCCCTAGCCCTGTCACAGCCCATGGCCAACGTCCCCCTTGGTGAGAGGAGGGGCCCACCTTCACCGAGCGCTCCCTTCGCCTGGCCGCGAGCCGGCTGTGGGTGTTCGCCTGCGGTTCCTGACGACAAGGGTTCTGAGTTCCCAGCAGGCTGAGGACACGTGACAGGCCAGGAATGGGCCGGGCCGCTTGCCCATCACGCCACCGCTCCCCTCCCGGGGGAGCCACTAACTTGCTCCTATGATGAGCCACTTGCATAGAAATGAGAAAGTGCCGACAGACACTCGGCCTGCTGTCACTCACTGTACGCAGTGAAGATGAAGACGTGGAAACGCTGAGAATCCGAGTCTAGAAATCACTCCACTGACTCTGGGGCGTTTCCACACCCAAGTCGGCCGGGAACTCCCATCAGGTCCCATTCAAATGCTCAGAACGAGCATCTGTGCCCAGGGGGCTTCTAACAAGACCTGGTCTTCCTCAAACTCAGAAAAACGTTCTGCGAATTCTTCTCCAGTCGGGAGAAACACAAACAAGATTTGTCAACCCCGACTCGAGGGTGAGGTGCCCCGGCAGCCGGGGGCTTACCCTCAGCAGCGGCTTTCTGAGAGAAGGCACATCAAAGTGTCCACAGAAGAACCTTGTCCCGACTGAGAAGGACCCAGGTGTCCGTCTACTGTACGTTTCAAGCCGCTGTGATAAAAACCTCACTACTCGTGAGGACGCACCCCAACCCAGTCTGAACGCCCGGCTGGAGGCGAGTCCCCAGGAGCCGGCCTGAGCCCGTCTGGACTCGCTCGCCGTCAGTGACACAATAAGCTGAGCCAGAAGACAGGACGCGAGGGCTGGGCGGAAGGGCACTCCCAGCCCCTCATTTGTCACTTATGAAACCGAGGAACACAGCCGGGCCTGCGAGCCTCCACTATCCAAGAGCCTGTCCAGGGTTCAGGGTGCTTCTCTGGGTGCCTCCTCCTTCCGAGGACCCACTGGGTGCGGGGCCTCCCCCAACCCGGGGACCCACCCGGTGCGGGGCTGCCCCCATCCCGGGACTCCCTTCCGCTTGCCCGGAGCCCGGCGTCGGGCCCTGCCCTGTGCCCGGAGGCCGCGGAGCCCGCCCCCAGCCGGAGCCTACCGGCCCGCGCTGCGTGCTGACGGTGGTCGCCATGGTCTGGCCGGCCTCAGGCCTCGCCGTCCGAGAGGTGACGCGCCGGCGACGCTCCGCGCGGAACCACGATCTGACTGTTACCCCGCAAGGCCGCCGCCGCCACAGTCAGCTGACGGCCGGCCCCGCCCCCGCACTGCCCACTGCGCAGGCGCAACACCGCCCCGCCCTTTCCGGCGCCGGAGCCTGCGCAGTCGCTCCCAGCCCCCTCGGCCCCGCGAAATGGCTCCCGAGCCGGCGGTGTGCGCATGCGCGCCGGGCCGTTGGGGGCGGGCCGTGGGGTCGGACCGCGGACTGTAGGTGTTGGTGCCTCCGGTTGACCCCGCGGCCGAGTGGGTGTGTGGCCCCGCCGCGCCTCGCCGAGTGACCGGAGTGGCTCGGTGCGGCGGCCGCCCTCCGTGTGTGTCCGCGGTGAGGCCGCGCGCTGACCACTCCGCCCCCTGCTCCCCGCGGGCTCCTCAGCAGGGTCTGCCCCGAGGCTGCTGGCCGAGCTTCCTCTAGAGACCACGGAGCTTTGCTGTTGTCCGTCCGAGGAGGAGGTGGAGAAGCCTGTCTTCCCCTAGGCCTGGTGTTCTGCTATTGACACACGCAGTTTCCCAGGCACCACTATCAGACAGGGCTGCTGACCACTCCAGTCACGGTGGACCTCTAACGCCACCCGAGCTGGGACACTGCTGCCACTTCCCGTTACAGCTTCACCTTCTGGATGGGAGTTATTAAGAAGCTTCCAGACAGCATCCAATCCACAGCAAAACCCCGCTTCCTTAAACCCTCCCCAGAATCACCTACAAAAGCCCCAATTCTATAAGGAGTCCTTTCTAATACCCTCTAAGTCTCCGGGTGCATCCCCCAGGTGTGTGGTCTCCTTAGCTGCAACCAGTAAGAATCCCAGCTTGTTGAGTTACAGGTGTGTTCCTGGTGGCCTGCCTGGAGGGCACTGACACACCCAAGGTGTGAACCATCCTTTTCCTGTGTGTACTTCCCAGAGCCCTCAGAAGTAGCCAGCCCACTGCATAGTCTTTGTAACCCCGCATTTGCCATAGCGACTATATATATCTCATCCGCTTGGCCACACATCTGTTTGCCCTCCACTTGCACCACATCCCATGCCACCATTGGTGATAATTTGAGGAATTGGGTTGCCCCTGGATGACACAGGCTCCTGGTACTCGATTTCCCCGGGCAAGGATTTTAGCCACATGCTCATCAAATATATGTGCAACCGAATGCTAGCATCCCATTTTGAGTCTGTTTTCTGGGGCCACTTCTGGTGGCAATTATAGTATCAGTCATGGTCCCGGCGAGAAACAGATGGCATGCGCAGAAAGATCACTGGAGGGATTTCAGCAAATCCCTCCAGTTTACGAAGGAGGGGCAGAGTTAGGTAAATAAGCAAAGCGTGAGGGACTTCTTTTAACCTCAGGAAGTGGCCACCACTCCTGGCCTTGAAAGGACAAAAGGAGGAAGCAGTAATCAGGGAAAGAGGCTTCCTCAGCAGAGGAGTGAAGCCACTGCCAACCACAGGCTTGCAGGGAGGGACCTGGGGAAATAAACACCCTGACCTCTCTCATCTCTGATCTCTACAGGTGTCTACCATTAACCTAACCAGGTGATGCATTCTGTAGACAAACACTTCCTGGGGCACAAAGAAAGGCAGAGAAAGGTGGAGAGGATCTGGGAGGCCAAACAGAGACTATTCTACGTGTGCGTCTAAATATCAGCAATAACCAGAGGATACAGTTTTATAACATACCATTGAAAAGAGCAAAAAAAGAAGAGACAAAATATAACTTTTTTTAGAGTGTGAAGGAAAAATTATAAAATTTTATTAAAAGACCTTAAGGAAGACCTGAATAAGTTGAGAACTGTATACCATATTCATGGATAGGAAGGCTCAGCATCAGGAATATGTCCAGTCTCCCCCAAATTGCCCTACAAAAGAAATTCTCATTGAAATCCCAACAGGCTTTTTTTAAAGAAATTTAACAAGCTGATTCTAGAATTTATATGGAAGAACAATGGCTGAATAATAGCCAAAACATTCTAGGAGAAGGAGGAAACGGAAACTGTCCTAGGAGGTGTCAAAATGTATTCAAAAACTACAGTAATTGAGCCTATGGTATGGATATGGGGATAGACAAGTTCACCAATGGAACAAAATCTGAAAACTTGATTTATGAGGGCGTTGGCACTGCTGAGCAGTTGGGAAAGGAAGTATCTTCTAATACTCTGTACTAAAACAATTGGCTCTACTTAGGAAAAAACTTGAAATTGGACCCCTACCTTATGCTGAACAAAAAAGCAATTCCTGGTGGAACTGATCCAGTGAATATTTGATGAATTCAATACCCATGTCATGTTTGTAAAGGATAAAATCAGAAAAAGGTGGCACCTCTCCTCTGCTCCATCTGGGAAGGGTTGAGCAGCAGTTGAAGTCTTGGGAGAGAACACGTAGGATGAAAGGAGAGACACTTGGTAAGTCAAACATGAGGACAAGTTGTTCAGCAGACCAGGACCACCTGGCCCCCAGGGAGCTGACCACATATCCCTGAGAAAGGCAGAGAGAGCTGATGGGCAGAAAAAGTGAGAGGTGGGCCAGAAAAGGAGGTTTCAACCCTAGAGTGGGGGTTAGGACCAAAGCAAGGTGTAATAGTGAGCTATCCTCATGGAGCTTTACCGAGTGGAGTGGTATGGCCATAGAGCTGGCCAGAGAAGACATCCTTGGCAGGAGAATTGCAAGAGGGACAAAGCTGGAGGCCAGGGGTCCAGCCAAGTGAATTTCTGTAGAAAATGTAGACTGTGAAGGGAATTCTAACTTAAACACCAGCTCCTCCTCCTAACTGCTTACATTTGCTCAGAGACCCAACACCAACATTCAGGACCATGACCCTGTGTGTCACCTGAGCGATGTCATCTACCTGTGTAATCCTCATTGTTCCCCAGTCCATTTCCATGTTGTCATGGGAGGTGAGCTCTCCGTGGCCTTTCTGGGTCCAGGTTTCAACTCACAATGGCACCCACTGGTCCCAGTATTCATGGAACATCCCAAGGTACCAAGAGCCCCTGATAGTTTTTTTGTATGTCTTTGGGTGGGATTCTTGAGTAACAATGATGATAAGTAACACCTTTGCATGTTTCATAGGTGTCAGGTATTGATCTAAGTACTCGGTGTGTATTATCTCATTTAATTTACAATACGGTCCCATGAGGCACATGTGTTTGTCATCTGCCTGACAGAAGGGATAATGGGCAGGTGAAGGTCAAAAATGTTTCAGTGTCTAACACCAATGAGTAATGAATGTCCAGAATATAGAAACACCTCCCATAAATCACAAGGAAACAGGAGACCAGATGGTAAATGGACAGATATTGTAAACTGGCAGTTGAAAAAGGGGAAGCCCAAAGGCTCGACAGGTAAGGGAAGGGGCTTTCAGACTCACTAAGAGTAAGAGAAATAAAACAGTAATGAGACACCACATTGCATCCATCAGAAAAATAACAATTAGGAGGGGAGGGAGACCAAGGGCAGGTGAGAACCCAGGCGAGGCGGCTCCTGCGAGGCTGGCAGAGGCCCTCTGAGGAGTAACGCATCTGGGCTTAGTGGACTAGACACACCCCACGAGCTCTCTCCTGAGCATATGTTCCGGAACATTCTCACTCTGACCCACAAGAGACGCATTCAAGGCTGTTGTTTGTGTAGCAGAGTTGGCAACCTAATTGCCCATCTTTAGGGGAATGAATCAGTAGAATGTGATGCATACACACTATGGGTGCAATGCGACAGGGAGAAACAATAAAGCAGTTGTAGAACAGCTTGTATGAATTTTTTAAATCCACGCAAGATAATTAAGCAGCAGGTTTTCAAGACACCGGACATCAGGCAACGAGGGTCAGTGGTCCCTGTGGGACGGGGAACAAGTGAGCTCAGCTGTAGGACGGCCTCTGCTCACTGCCCGGAGAGAGCTTGCAGGCTGCAGGGCAGGGAGGGTGACCAAGGGGCTGGGCAGGGGTCTCCCTGAGCTGAGGGGACTTGGCCGGGAGCCTGAGGAGGCCGGGGAGGCTGGTATTCGCCCGGAGGGAGTTCCTGCACAGAGAAGGGACTGCTATCTGCAAAGACTCCCCCCGGAGACTTCAGCTGAATACAGACCAGAGCACACATGGGATGAAACTGCTGAGGCAGGAGAGAGCGCCACCTGAAAGAGCTACAGAAATAATACCGTTAGCCAAACGGGGCAGGAATACTTCCTGTTCCCACTAGTAGGGTAAAAAGCCACATAACCTGTATATCTTCTTTGGAGAAATGTCTATTTAGGTCTTCTGCCCATTTTTGGATTGGGTTGTTTGGTTTTTTGTTATTGAGCTGCATGAGTTGCTTATAAATTTTGGAGATTAATCCTTTGTCAGTTGCTTCATTCAGATGAATGGATAAAGAAGATGTGGCACATATATACAATGGAATATTACTCAGCCATAAAAAGAAATGAAACTGAGTTATTTGTAATGAGGTGGATAGAACTGGAGTCTGTCATACAGAGTGAAGTAAGTCAGAAGGAGAAAAACAAATACCGTATGCTAACACATATATATGGAATCTAAGAAAAAAAAATGTCATGAAGAGATTAGTGGTAGGACAGGAATAAAACACAGACCTACTAGAGCATGGACTTGAGGACATGGGGAGGGGGAAGGGTAAGCTGTGACGAAGTGAGAGAGTGGCAGGGACATATATGCACTACCAAATGTAAATTAGATAGCTAGTGGGAAGCTGCCGCATAGCACAGGGAGATCACCTCTGTGCTTTGTGACCACGAGAGGGGTGGGATAGGGACGGTGGGAGGGAGGGAGA